>NW_024581487.1:33953-67680 GCF_017639235.1 Corvus kubaryi
CCCGACGCGCTTCCGCCCGCGCCGCCCGCAGCGCCACCGCGCGGCGCGGAGGCCCCGCGCCCCCCCCGCAGCCCGCTCGTCCCGTGCCTCAGTTTCCCCCGCGCCCGGGCACCGGGACGGGGCGCTGCGCGCCGGGAGCGGGCACAGGCGAGGGGGGACATCCCGGCAGGGACGCGGGAGCAGCCGCAGCCCCCGCGGACGGGGATTCGTGCCCCGGGGGCCGGCTGCCTGCAGAGGGCAGCGTGCGGCTGGCCGGGCCGGGCCGGGCCGCTCCCCGCCGCGAACCGGGCGGCGGAGCGGGGAGCGCGGCGCTGCCCTGCGTCACGGGAGGCTGGCGGCCGGCTCCGCCACCCCTTCGGCAACGGGACCGGCCCCGGCAGCGGCACCGGCAGCGGCACCGGCACTGGCCCCGTCATATCCAGTGGCAACGGGACCAGCCCCGACACAGACACGGGCACCACCACCGGCGCCGCCTCCGTCCTGCGTGAGATTTACGGATTTCAGGGAAAAACCAAACCCCACCAACCACCGGGAAAGTCGGCCCGGAAAGGAATTGCAAAATCCCGGGATCACCGGGAGGTTGGGCAGGGTTCGGGGTCGTTCTCGGCGCTCTCCCAGCGCCCACCGACGGGAAATTTAGAGTGTTTTATCCACAGGAGCCCCGAGAAAAATCGCTTTGGATTTATTTCCTCGTTGGCAGCCAGAGGTTTTCCTCCCGGAGAGTGAAACCTCAGGATCAGCCTCCCAGAGAGAGAAACTCTGCGTGGACATGGCAGAGCCCGGCTCTTGGGCCGGCC
Source organism: Corvus kubaryi (assembly GCF_017639235.1). Taxonomy (NCBI): domain Eukaryota; kingdom Metazoa; phylum Chordata; class Aves; order Passeriformes; family Corvidae; genus Corvus; species Corvus kubaryi. Next base: position 34,751 of record NW_024581487.1, read on the forward strand.
GGGATTCGCATCCCGGAGGAGCCAGGGAAACGCCACTCGCTTGACTGGGAATCTTGTTTTTATCCAGGGAATGTCGTTTTTAAACGGGGAATGTTCTTTTTAACCGGGGCGCCGGGATCGGGGGGGGTCACTTGGACATAGGGACCTTGGCTTCACCTCGTAAAGGATTTCTTCTCCACCTTTTTTTTTTTTTTATTTTGCTGGGAAACCGGCCAAGCCATTTCCCACAGCGCGTGGTGGTGATCCCGGAGCCGCGCGAGCCCGCGGTATTGCCGGGGGGGGGGTTGTTTTGGCTGGGGGGATTGCGTTCCGCTGGCTCCCCCCCTCTTCCCGAGCCGGGACCGGCCATGGCGTTGAAAGCCAGAGCGCTTTACAACTTCCAGAGCGAAAACAAAGAGGAGATCAGCATCCAGGAGAACGAGGAGCTCGTCATCTTCAGCGAGAACTCCCTGGACGGGTGGTTACAGGGCCAAAACAGCCGTGGGGAGACTGGCCTCTTCCCTGCTTCCTACGTCGAGATCCTCCGCTCCCGGTCGGGCTCCAACTACACGGACTATTCCAGCAGCCCGGTCGGCTCCCCTGGGCACGATTCCTCCTTGTACTCAGCATCCCCCAACCCTGGCATCTCCTACCAGGGCAGTTTTGAGGATGATGATGATGATGATTGGGATGACTGGGACGATGCGTGCACGGTGGTGGAGGAGCCCCGGGGCTCACCGGGCACCAATGGGCACCCCTCGCCCAGCCTGCAGTACCCGGCGGCCTATGGCCACCACCAGCACGCCGGTTACAGGCCCAAGCCGGTGCTGGAGAGGCAGGACAGCATGAGCTCCTCCAAGAGGGGCAGCGTGGTGGGGAGAAACCTCAACCGCTTCTCCTGCTTCGTCCGCTCTGGGGTGGAAGCCTTCATCCTGGGTGATGTGCCCCTGATGTCCAAGATTGCCGAGACCTACTGCATCGAGATGGGCTCCAGAGGCCCGCAGTGGAGGGCCAACCCCCACCCATTCATCTGCTCCGTGGAGGACCCCACCAAGCAAACCAAGTTCAAGGGCATCAAGAGCTACATCTCCTACAAGCTGACCCCCAGCAACATCAACTCGCCCGTGTACCGGCGGTACAAGCACTTTGACTGGCTCTACAACCGCCTGCTGCACAAGTTCACGGTGATCTCGGTGCCCCACCTGCCCGAGAAGCAGGCCACTGGCCGCTTCGAGGAGGACTTCATCGAGAAGCGCAAGCGGCGGCTGATCCTCTGGATGGACCACATGACCAGCCACCCTGTCCTCTCCCAGTACGAGGGCTTCCAGCACTTCCTCTGCTGCCGCGACGAGAAGCAGTGGAAGCTGGGAAAACGCCGGGCGGAGAAGGACGAGATGGTGGGTGCCAGCTTCCTCCTCACCATCCAGATTCCCACAGAGCACCAGGACCTGCAGGATGTGGAGGACCGCGTGGATGCCTTCAAGGCCTTCAGCAAGAAGATGGATGACAGCGTCCTGCAGCTGACCAATGTGGCGTCGGAGCTGGTGCGCAAGCACGTGGGGGGGCTTCCGGAAGGAGTTCCAGAAGCTGGGCAATGCCTTCCAAGCCATCAGCCACTCCTTCCACATGGACCCTCCCTACAGCTTGGATGCCCTCAACAACGCCATCTCCCACACAGGCAAGACATACGAGACTGTGGGGGAAATGTTCGCTGAGCAGCCCAAGAACGACCTGTTCCTCATGCTGGACACTCTCTCCTTGTACCAAGGGCTCCTCTCCAACTTCCCAGACATCATCCACCTGCAGAAAGGTAAGGAGGCGTTCCTCACCCCAGGAATGGCCCCATGTGAGTGGGAGCGGTGTGGCAAGGGGGTGTGGATGCAGAGCAGAAATCCTCTGTTGGGCCATGAAGAGAATGGGGAATGAGGATGGGAATGAGGATGGGAGCCACTGCCTACGCCTCTTAGGGAGGCAGTGTGGTCCCCGCTGGCATAGCCCTCCAGTCACCCCAGCCTGGGAGAGTCTGCTAGGGCTGTTGAGTCCAGAGTCTGCCCCATAACTGCTGCTGATGGGGGGGTCAGCACGGATGTCACTTCCCCCAGACCATGAGCAAGAGCCAGCACTGCTGCTGTTGGCTCTGGGGTGACCTGCCTGGCACCTCTTGTGCATCCCCACCCACTGCCACTTGTCCCTCCTCATCCTCCCTTCCTGCCAAGGCAGTGGATGGGTGGCCAGCGGGGATGCCGGAGCTTGCTCCCCCAAGGCTGGGACATGGCTGGACATGGCCTTGGGTGGGTCAGAGGGGCTGAGGAGTCTGTGCAGGGCAGTGGATGGGGCACACACTGAACCTCTGGGGACAATCAGGGTCACACTTTTCAGGAGTATGTCCCTGCACCTCCAAGCCCAGCAGAGGGGGGTTAGCACCCCCAGGGCATCAGAGCTCCCCATGTCCCATTCGTCCTGGTTCCCTGGGTTTGGTGGAATCAGAGGGGGTGAGAAGTGTCTGCTGTGCTCTCCCTAGGGCAGGCAGCAGGCAGCGAGGGCTCGGTGTCCCTTTGCACCCAGGCAGCCACCGGTATGGGAGCGGGGCCAAAGTCCACACACTCCTCCCAGCCCAGCTGCCTGCAGCAGGGAGGGGGCACCCACACCAGTGTCCCCAGAGTTTGGAGGACAGGTTTTCCCCAGGGTGAAGCCAGGGCACTCTGTGTCCGAGCATCCAGAGATGTCTGTGCATCACTCCACATCCCTGGGGGAGGCTGGGAAGGCAAAGGGGGCAGGGAGCATTCAATCCTGCCCGGGCAGCTTCCTTGCCTTTCCTCTGAGTGTTGTTTACCCATGGAGAGGGGCTGGATCCCGTCCGGAAGCGAGGCCGCGTGGGCAGAGCGGAAGGCAGGATTTGGCCTCCAAACTTTGCTTCTTCCTTCTCCTCCTGCTCCCCTCTGGGAGCAGGGCTGGCACAGCAGGAGCTCTGTAACCCCGGGTCCGGTGCTCCCGGCAAGGGGCAGGGAGAAGGGACAAAAGCCCAGTGCGGGCCGGATTCTGTTTTTAGTTTTTTAGCCTCTGTGCTAATGAGGGGGAGGAATGCAGCGCTGGAGCCAGGCAGGATTCTTTTGAAACCGAGCTGTAAAAAAACATGGAAGGAGAGGGAAAAACTCGTGTCAGAGCATCAGCTGCCTCTGGGAGTGGGAGATGCTTTCCCAGCTGAGCTCCAGACAGCACCACATGCCCTTGTCACATACTGGTTCACTGCTTCCTGGGCTGGGGTCTCCCAGGACTGCTCCTGACCCCCATTCATGGAATTGCATGGGATATTTCGAGGGCAGGCATGGCTGGAGTACTTGACTGTGCTAACACTGCCCCACATCAGTTTTGCACGCCAAGCCTTGAGTCACAGCACTCCAGGAGCTCAGACCCCCAAAGCCAGCTATACATGAGGCCAACTGCCCTGGGATGGGGTGGAAAAAGAGCTGAGTATGCCAGAGTCCAGAGGGAAAACGCTCCTGGTCTTTGCCTGCCTGGAGGAGAGGAATGGGTTTGATGGGCAGGGGGAGATGCAGGCAGACCCCTCCCTTACATGGGGCAGGTCTGTGCCTCTGCTTTGGGGCCCGGCCGGTGCCCTGGCATGGGGGGCAATGGGACCAAGCAGGGCTGCCCAGGGAAGGGGGTCCGAGGGTCGCACAGAACCTCTGACCCTGCTCCCTGCCTCGCCAGGCGCCTTCGCCAAGGTGAAGGAGAGCCAGCGGATGAGCGACGAGGGCAGGATGGACCAGGAAGAGGCGGACGGGATCCGCAAGCGCTGCCGCGTGGTGGGCTTCGCCCTGCAGGCCGAGATGAACCACTTCCACGAGCGGCGCGTGGCCGACTTCAAGAGGATGATGCAGTCCTACCTGAGGCAGCAGATCGTCTTCTACCAGCGCGTCAGCCAGCAGCTGGAGAAGACGCTGCGCATGTACGACAACCTCTAGTGCCTCCGCCCGCTCTGCCCGCAGCCCCCCAGGCCTCCTCTGGCTGGGATGGGCTGAGAATGGACGGGAACTCATCACGCTAGTGACCAAATGACTTTGGGCTTTCTTCCCCCTTCCCAGGCTGGCAGGGAAGGGCTCGCCCATGGGCTGGCCGTGCCACCTCTTTCTTTTCCCGGGGATTTCCCACCCTGCCACGGGTCTGGCGGGAGCGTGGGGGGTCACAAGAGGGACAGACGTGGAGGTAACGGCGCTGGGGTCACTGCCCAGTGATTTTTAGCTTTCTGAAAACCCACTCTCCTGGAGCAGGGGTGGGTGCATCCCAGCCCGCTGGGAGAAGAAGTCCAAGCGGTCGACATTTTGCACACTAAAAGCTTTTCTGATGGAGAAAAAAGAGAAGAAAAGAGATCTTTATTTGGAAGAGATTTTTTTGTTTGTTTGTCACGAGATATTTTCAATATTTTCCATTTTTCTGCAGCATTTTTACCAATCAGTTTTTAACTAGATGCACGGAGGCAAAGAGAAATCTCTTTCTCAAGTATGGCTGCTGACTGGGAAAGGGAGAAAAAAGGAAAAAAAGGGAAAAAAAATAGCCCCACAGCCTTTTCAATAAAATCGTTGGTAGAAAAAACACCCACCTCCTTCCCAGAGATGTCTGTGGAAAACAGAGCTGCTCCAGGATCCCGGGAAAGGCTCTGCCTAAGCATCCCCTGGCTTCCAGCCAGCTTTGAACATCCCTGTGCCGTGCGGGGGAATGACCCCAGGAGGGGTTCCCACAGCAACCACCCTCCTGCTCTCTCAACAACCCTCCAAGGGGCAAATCCTGCCCCACTCTGCGCTGGCCGGGACAGTGTGCCGCTGCCTGGGAGACAGCAGGGCTGGCACGGGGACCTTGTTTTTGAAGGGAAATGGCTGGGATAAATCACAGCGAGGAAAGTTAGGGCCGCCTTGGCCTGGCTCCAAGGATAAAATTAGCCCCGGCATGCAGGCCAGCGGGGTATTGTTAAACTAACAGCGACGCTGGGAATGCTGCGGGCTGCGCTCCATCCTCCCGGAGCCCTCCCCGGCCCCAGCCTGCAGGGATGAGCACTCTGAGGTACAGCCTGGCACACAGCCTCCATCCAGGCAGGATGTGCTTCCTCCTGCATCCCACAGCCAGGGCAGGCCCCTTCACCATGGCCCCATCCCACCCTGGGTCCATCCCACACCAGTTCCATCCTAGCCCAGCCTCATCCCACCCTCACCGCATCCTGCCTTGGCTCCATCCTACCCCGTTCCCACCATGCTCTGGTAGCATCCCACCCCAATCCCATCCCACCCCAGTCCCATCCCAACTTCATTCTACCACAGCTCCATTCTAGCCTGGCCACATCCCACCCTGGCCCCGTTCCACTCTAGTCCCATCCTACCCAGGCTGCATCCTTACATGGCACCATCCCAATCCATTCCCATCCCACTCTGGCCCCATCCTATCCCAACCCCACCCTACTGCAGCTCCATCCTACCTTGGCCACATTCTTCCTTGGCCCCATCTCACCCTGATCCCATCCTGCCCCAGCCCCATCCCACCCCAGCCTCATCCCACCCTGACCCCATCCTTCCTTGGCACCATCTCACCCCATTCCCTCCTCAGGCCAGTCCCATCCCACCCTGACCCCATCCCAGCTCAGCTGCCGTGGGATTGATGTCTAACTCTGTGCTAATCCTGCAGGAGTGAGGGGTCTCTGGTCCCACTGGCCATGCTCTGGATGACCACGGTGGCCTTGGCCCCACATTGTCCCTTCCCCCAGCCCCACTCCCTCGGGAGCACAATGGGCACCAGGATTGAGCCTGCCACCGCCGTCCCCGGGCAGGCAGCCAGCCTCTGGCGCCGCAAGCAGCCTCCAGAGCTGAGCCAACATCCCAGCTCCCCTGGACCTGGCTGGGCAAGGGGATCCCCTGCCTGGGGTGCCCTGCGGCAGCTCGGTCCCTGGGATGTCCTGAAGACAGCGTGTGCAGCTGGAGCAGGGAGATGTCCCAGCGCCCCAGGAGTTCATCCTCTGCTCTGGTGTCGTGGCATGGGGACAGGGATGGGCTAGGGTCCTTCCCTGCTTCATGTGCCCCTTCAGAAGGCTGTGCCTCAGCTTCCCCAAAGGTGGCCCTGTGCTCTCTGTGGTCCTTCAGCACTCACAAAGGTCTCCCTGCTCCACCATGCACCCCTTCTGTACCCTCATGTCTGGACCACACTCCCAGGACACAGCAAATCCATTGGCTAGAACCTGTATCCCATTAGCATTCCTGCCTTTACCCTCTGCCACCTGGCAGCAGGCAGCTGGGCCTTCCCTGCCCACGGGTGGGCATTTCTGGTCTGCCTTGGCAAGATGGGGGGGCTGAACATCCTGCTGCTGCCCCCCACACCTCCAGCAGCATCCTGCAAATGTGCCAAGGTTTGGAGGCTGGAACCGGCTCTGAGCATTTCGGTGGCTGTCCCAGGGGGCAGGATGATGGTGGGGAGGAGTCGGGGGGGTACACATTCCTCCACACGCCCCAGTAGTGTCTGTCACTGCCTTTGTTATCTGTGCAGGATGATGGTGGGGAGGAGTCTGGGGGTACACAGTCCTCCACATGCCCCAGTAGTGTCTGTCACTGCCTTTGCTATCTGTGACACAGGCTGTTCCCTGCTCCCACAAGAGAAAAAAATCAGGGCTGAGAGGAAACACCGGGAACATGGAGCAGATCTGTTTCCTCCTCCCACTTCCCAAGGCTGATCTGGCGTGGGAAAGCCAAGGTCGATGTGCTGTGTGAGTCCTGCCACTGACAGCAGGGTTGGGAGGTGGCAGTGGCAGTGGTGGCTGGAGCATCCTCCCTGGAGAGCACTGCAGCCAGCACCGGAGAGCCTGTGACTGCCTCCGTTCCTGCGTCTGGCTTCCCGGAGCTCTTGTCTTGTTTCTTCTCTCTGGGCCTCCCTCCACCATGGGAAGAAAACCTGGCATCCTTGTTCTGAGCTCTGGGAGACCAGGGTTTGTGTGTGGGCCATCAGTCTGTAGGGACAAGCTGCATCCAACCCCTGTGCATGTATCCTGAGCCCAGCAAGATGCTTCAGGGTGGGCAGGATCAGCTGGGGTTCCACGGGGAGCAGCCAAACAGCTGGAGGGTGAAGGATGGGAATGCTGGGACAAGCAGAGCTGCTGATCAGAGCCTTGTCAACCACATGGATACACCCCCCCAGTGCTCAATAATTCGGGATCAGCCACCAAAGGAGCGCAGTGACCCAACCCAGCTCCTCCCATGGAAGGGGGAGCGCAGGGTGCAGCTGCTGGCGGGGCGGCTGGGCAGGATGGGGCTTGCTGTGCATGCCACGCTGCCAGCACACGCTGGCAAGGCAGGGCGAGAGGCACAGCTGCCAACGGGGATCAGGGAGCACTCCTGGGGGAGTGGGGAGAAGTCCTGCCTGCCCATTAGGGTCAGCAGCAACTCTGGGGATGGAGCCAAGTGGAGTTTCGCTGCCACCCCCCCCATGTCAGGAGGTGGATGAGTGTGTGCCCGTGTAGAGGAGTGATTCTGGGCGGATGCAGGTGGGAGGACACAGGCATGGATCAGGGCAGAGGGAGACAGCTCAGCCTGCCAGCTCCAATCTTTTAATTGCTGTGCTTCTCAAATATTTCCGAAGCATGACCCTGAGTCGGCTCCTCCAGGCAAAGATACGAGCACCAGCTGGTTCCCTTGGCTGTGGCTATAAATGCTCCCTCCTGCTCCCAGCCCAGGGCAATAATGGGGGATCAGTGGTGTCTGTTTTAGGGAATAAGCTGGGAATCAGCTTTAATGGGGGTACATCAGCCTTCCAGGTTCCCCCTGCTAGCCATAGCCAGTGTGATGCTCAGATCAGACCCTGTCTCGGCTCGCCATGCCAGCCCGGATTCCCTCTCTCCGGTCCCCGGGAAGCTGCTGAGCACGGGGAGATAGGTCCTGCACTGCCGGGGAGCTGTGTCTCTGGGTGTGTTGTTTGTGCAGGAGGGGTGGAGAGCCCAGGCCCTGGGATGTGGTTATCCCTCCGTCATTGTCTGTCTGCCTTGGAGTTGCTGGGTGTGGAAACAGAGGTCAGGCTCAATTTGTCTGAAATTTAAATCGCAGCTGGGCTGAGGAGCCATGGCAGGCATGGGGGATGCTTTCTGTGTCCAGGTCCTCACCACTCCATACTTTCCCTAGGACCCGGGAACCTCCTCTGGCCCTGCAGTGTAAATCCATGTGCTTTATCTCACATGGGCAAGGTGGTGGGAGAGATGCCAGGTTCCCGAGGCCAGCACTATCCCTGGGTGGGTTTGTTTGAGGTGCTCCCAGGGTGATGTTCCAGCTCTTCCCCCGGGCTCCGTCCCGTCCTGCCGGGCTTGCTGCCAGCTGAGCCTGTTCTGCAGGCTGTGGGCATGACTGGCCTGAATCAGACAGGCACGTAGCAGGGAGGGAGGGCTCCCAGCATCCCGGGGCACTGGGCTTGGCTTGGAGCCGAGTGGAGGTACTGAGCCTCGTCACACTATGCAGCTGTCAGCCTCGGGTCTAGCCCTGAGTTTTCCACACAGGACAGCTCCTAGGAGGACCTGACCCCCCTTCGGCTGCCTTGGTGCCCTCCTGCCCTCCCAGGAGACTGCTCCGCATCACCTGCCATCAGGCAGCGTGACCCGTGCCCCCTGAGGGGACCCCGGGATGCTGCTCCTGGTGAAGTCCAGAGCATCTCCTGGGGCTGGTGAGAGCTGCCAGAGAGGTTTTGGGATTGGGACAGAGAAGCAGGAGCCTGGGACCATGCCTCCCCAAAACAGAGTGGGGCTGCCCGCCTGAGCTCAGGGGGTTCCTGTGCTCACTCCCAGAAGTGGGGCAGTGCTGTTCCAAGGTCCTGCAGCTGTTGTGGTCCAGAGCAGTGGGGGATTCTGGAGGAATGTGATGCTTACGTGGGTCCCAGTCTCCTGTGCTGGCCTGAAGCCGGGCTGGGAATAAAATCCCACGTTTGTTGAACGCCTGCATTTGCAGGGCTAAAGCTTGCCAGGGGAGTTTCAAAGCCAAAGGATCCAACCTGCCCTGGGTGGATTCTTTGTTTGCATTCGAATGGGTGCCTGGAAACTAGTTCATGTCACCGGAGCTGTGTCCATCCCTACCTGTGAGCCCCAGTGCCTCCAGCTCCTGATGAAACCTGACCTGAGACCACGTCGCTGGTGTTATTAACCCAGGAGAGGTGTTGGATCCAGCCCGTCACGGGTGGGGTGGCTGTGGGGTTATGGTCCCCTTCCTTCTTCCCAAGACGCTCTCCGAGGACTCTGGGGACAGGCTGGGAGAGCTGGGGGTGTTCACCTGGAGAAGAGAAGGTTCTGGGGAAATCTTAGAACCCCTTCCAATGCCCAAAGGGGCTCCAGGAGAGCTGGAGAGGGACTTCAGACAAGGGCCTGGAGTGACAGGCCAGGGGGGGAATGGGCTTCCCACTGCCAGAGGGCAGGGATAGATGGGATATTGGGAAAAAACTCTTCCCTGTGAGGCTGGGGAGGCCCTGGCACAGGTTGCCCAGAGAAGCTGTGGCTGCCCCATCCCTGGAAGTGTCAAAGGCCAGGTTGAATGAGGCTTAGAGCAACCTGGGCTAGTGGAAGGTGTCCCTGCCCTTGGCAGGAGGGTGGAACAAAATGACCTTTAAGGTCCCTTCCAACCCAAACCATTCCATGGCCTTCCCTGAACCTCTGCTAGCTTTATAGTCAGCTTGGCAGGGAGGGGTGCCAGGGAAGCCAAAGGGCCTGGCCAGGAAGCTTCTGAGCTTGCTTGGGCTGTGGTTTGTATTTCATGTCCAGGCAGGAGCCCACCTGGACCCTCAGCCCTTCCTCAGGTGGGTGGGTGGCAGTGGCAGCATTGAAGCTGCATCTGATCCTGCAAACCCTGAATAACCCAATCCTTCAGTTTTGAGGATTTAAACCCTGCCAGCAGAGCTTGGCCCCAGAGAGCCGCCGTCCGCGCTGCCGTTTTCCAGGTTACTGCCTGTCCTCCCCTGACCTCAGGAAGTGGATGTTTCCCAGCAGCGGGAATACAACCACAAGCCTTAAAAATAACCTGGTTCGCTTTCAGTGTTCCTTACAAAATAGGCCACGTTCCTTCTGTTTAATCCCTGGGCACAAGGCGAGAATTACTGGGAAGGAAAACACAGCGATGCTTCCAAGGCGGCCTTCAGTGGATGGTGGTGGATGCAGTCCCCATCCCTCACTGGGGGTATGTAATTAGTGAAGATAATAAATGTGTGTGCTTGAATGAGATGGGGGAGGTGCAGAGCTGTGATCTGGAGAGGGAGTCACTGGCAGAAGTTGTCCCAACCTTTTGGGAGCAGCATGGCCCTGGCAATCTCCCAGCTATGGCGTGGGCAGCATGGTCACCCTGACCCCATTTCACAGAGCGGAGAGGGTGTGATTTGCCTCTGAGCAGAAGGAAACCCTATTTTTCCCTCTAGATGAGGCAGGAGGAGGGTTTTGGAGGTGGGGAGCAGACATCCATCAGCCGCCCCTTTGGGCCAAGCAGGTTCGGAGGTGCCAGGTTTCCACTGTGCCCTGTCCTGTGGGGCTGGGGGACATGGGGTGCCTGCCTTCACCCTGATGGCTCTGGGTGCCCATGGGATGTGCCAGCACCAGCTGAAGCAGGGCAGGTGTGATTTGCTGCTCAGCAAAGTTTGGCACCATAAACCCAGCCAGGAAATCTGCTGGCATGATCCAGGCAAACATCCCAGCTCTGCTGCAGCCTTGGAGTGGGACCACACAGGGTCCTTGTTTGGTGGATTTTATCTGGGGTGAGAGGGGTGCAAGTGGTCCCCCGTGGTGGCTGGGGGCTCATGTGAGCTTCCCATCAGATGTGTGTGAGCAGGATGTGCCCTGTGATGAGATTCCCAGCTGGAGCAGCGCAGGGTATTATTGTTGGGTCTCATCCTGAGCTCAGCGCTCAGTTTTTCCTCTGCCCTCCCTCAGACCGTTTCTATTTAAGTTTTTAGGACTCCAGGCTGGGGAAAATTTGAGCAAGAGCCTAGAATATGGTCCATTACCTCCAAATGTCGCTCAGCAGCTTAAAACAGGCCTGGCAAGGGAGACAGCATAGGAAAACAGTGATGCACCTCGGAAAAGGCACTTTATTCTGTTTACTTCTGCCATACTGGAGTATACAGTGGAAAACCATGCTGGCTCCGCTTCTCTGCTCTCCTCGCCGGTTTCACACTGCCCAGGTGAGCTCCAGCCATCCCTCCCTGCCAAGGGCATCCTACCTGTTGTGCAATCCCCCCAGGGCTCGGTGCAATTGACTTCATGCAGCTCAAGGCAAGTAGAGAAAGAGCGAGGCGGGTATTTTTCCAAGTGGGTGGGGACTCCTAAATTCCCCTGGCATTGGTCACAGAGTATTTTCCAAGCCTCTGCTCCAGTGTCTCAGCCTGCCTAGCCCTGGGGGATTTGGGCAGCTTCATCCCCAGCTTGACTCAGCACAAGCTGCTTCTCATCCTTCCTCTCTTACCAAGAGCTGTGAAAAGCACCCCTGTGGTGACAGTGCTGCCTTCAGAGGAGCCACCACTGGACCAGCCTGGGTGGCTCTGTGGGGACCAGCGTCATCAGGTCCCCCCCAGCGCTGTGGCCTCCATCAGGTGGCCCAAATGAGCACCCAAAGTCAGCGATTCCCAGCGATGCTCAGGAATTTTGCCTGTCCCCAGTTGCTTATGCAGTGCCCCCCTCCCCTGCCCAAAGGAGATGCGGGGCTACAAGGTGGGCTGGAGTAGCAGCCCCTGTATCCCCAGGGACCTCCTGCATCTGTGGGATGCCAGCTCCCAGGGAGGAGAAGGAGAGCCAGGAGGAGGTGGCTGGTGGTGCTGCAGGAGGGGCTGGATGCCCAGGTGGTCTCGTGCCACCTCACCTGAGCTCTTCACACCCAGTACTGGTTGTTTTTCAGTGGGGGGTTGGAAGTCCGGCAGTACTGGAGGAGCTCGGGGTCTGGCGGTGCCCCAGAGCCCGTGCCCGGGGGCGGGGGGCCCGTGCCCTTGCCCTCCAGGGTGGTGACAGTCGTTAGGGGGATGCTGGGGTCTGTCCTCCGGAAGGTCTCGTGGTCTGGCACGGCCCCGTTCTTGGCCTTGGCGGTGGGAGCGCCCTGGACGTGGTGCTTCCCCGTCTTGTTGCGCTTGTGCAGGTAGAAGAGCAGGGGCAAGATGAGGGCCAGCAGGAGCAAAATGAGGCAAATGGGGATGATGATGCTGAACATGTTGGCCTCAATGAAGCTGAGGAAGGTGCCCCCTGCCCCGGGGCTGGGGCTAGTGGTGGCGCTGGGGACCAGCCAGGCAGTGGGGGGCATGCCCAGCTCGCTGGCATTGGGGCTGCTCCGTGCCGTGCCGTGCGGCACTGGGGGTGAGGCTGCCAGCGGGACCGTGAGCAGGGTGACACCATAGGATTTTGAGGCGTTGTAGGGCTCAGTGCTGTACTCCAGGGATGCCAGTGCTGGTGGCACGCCGGCAGCCACCAGCTCAAAGACAAAGCTGTCCCACTGCAGGGGTTGTTGGGTGTCCCCAGCATCCAGCACCTCCAGCCCCACCAGCCCTTGCTCCAGCTCGCTCTGGCTGAAGGTTTCGATCGGGGAGGTGAGTTGTCCTGGGTCCCTGGATACCCTCACAAGACGGCTGGCACAGGGCGCCCTGCGGACCTTGAAGACTGGGACGCTCTTGGTGTGGTTGGCCAGCTCACTGGCATCAAGGACACTGGTGTCCAGGAGGGCTGTGGTGCCTCGGGGCCACAGGCTGCCCGGCCGGATCTTCACCGCAGCACGGACAGTCACGTTCACCACCCCGGTCCTGTTTCCTGCCCGCGATATGGCGACGAACTGGAAGTCGTCCTCGGGCGACGTGAGGTCACTGAAGGTGAACGTCACCTCCCTGCGATCCAGCTGCTTCTGTGAGAAGCCCCGTGATGGCTTTTGGTTGACTTGCAGCTGTCCAAACCTGGGGTCCCTGGTGATCCTGTACAGGACATTACCTGCCCCTCGTGGTGCGGCACCAAGCAGGTTATGGTGCGACACGGGGGCCCTGTTCAGGTCTTGGGGCACCTCCAGCAGTGCCGGGCTGGCAGTGGTGCTCAGGGCAGGCAGCACCTCGATCTCCAGAGAGGTCTGGATGGGTGGGTGGTGGCCACTGGAGAGCCTCAGGGCTAAGGACCCTGGGGCACGGCTCCCAGTGGCAACAAACACCACACGGCCAGCATTGACATCTGCCTGGGTGAAGCGGCTGATGGGCTCCCGTGGGTTGTGTGCGCTGGCCAGGTGGCCAGCGAGGGGTCTCTGGAGGATGCTGTACACCATGTCCTGTGGGGACACCAGTGGGTCTGCCACGGCCAGGTACTCCTGTGACAAGGTGACCACGGAGCCTGGTGGGACCTGCAGCACTTCTTGCCGCTTCACCACCCGTGGTGATTTGGTGCTGCTGGTCACTGTTATGTTGAACGCTTCAGAGATGACCACCCCATCCTGTGGAGGACGGACAGACCGCTGTTCCCGGGGCTGGAGCCAAGCCTTAAAACTGAAATGGTCTTTGGAGATGCTGTCCCCACCATGGGCGTACACCAAACGCCTCGCTGCCAGGTCTGACTGCAGGAAAAATGGCCGTGACTGTTCTAGAGGCACATCAGCCACCAAGAGCTGCCCATGAGCTGGTGGCTCCGTCACCAGGAAGACAACATCATATCCAGCCCTCTCAGGGACCAGGATTTGGCTCAGGAGGTTGGAGGCATCCAACACCAAGGTGTCAATCTCAGCCTGCTGAGCCCTTGTGAGCTGCAGACCTGGCGAGAAAAGGGATAAGAATCAACTTGGGAAAGTTGGTGAGAGCTTGATGTGATGATGGAAGAAGGAATCGGATGCAGTTTTAGTTGTCTGATGTAATATATCAGCCATGGAAAACAACACAGTGGTGTCTTCTTCAGACCAACAAGCCCTCCTGAAAAGCTGTTTTGTCCCATGCTTCTCCATCCTGCACTTACCTGCATTTTTCCAAAGCTGAGTCAAGCGCTGGGGACACTTTTCCTCGAAGGAGATCAGGACAAGGAGGATGAAGGAATCTGAGATGGTCGTGGGAGTGACCACACGGAAGCGGATGGCATCTTGGGCCAGCCAGAAGGGCTTGTCTGGCATCTCATGCTGGTAGAAAATCAGCTTGCTGTCCACCTGAAAATTAAAAAGAAATCCTTGATCAGTTCCTATCTTGACTCTGAGATGGAGCAACCAAGCTCTAATTAGGTAAGAAATGGGGATTTTCACTAGCCATGGCACGGTAGTCACCATGGAGAGCTCATGGTGTTTCTTTACCAGGATGTGAAGTTGTGGCTCCCCCATCCCTGGAAGTGTCCAAGGCCAGGTTGGACAGGGCTTGGAGCAGCCTGGTCTAGTGGAAGGTGTCCCTGTCCATGCAGGGGGGAACAAGGTGACCTTTAATGTCCCTTCCAACCCAAACCATTCTGTGACTCTGTGATGTTTCTCCCAGCAATTAGGGGAACTGAGGCTCAGAGGAAGGGTTGAGCTTGCTCAGCATCCTCCAAGGGTGAGGATAGCACAGAGGAGCTTCCAGGGAGGGTAAACCTATGTGTTTCTGAGTGATGGAATAAAATAAGACCCTTGCTGGGCCCTGCAAAATTTGGCCCCACAGGAGAAGCGTTTTTTCAGAGCAAGGGTGAAAAAATCATGCTTGGCTTTTCCCTTCAGCAGCAGCCAGGCTGGCTGGCTTTGCAGCAAGGAGATGGCCTAGGGAAAGGGATTATAGCTCCCTCAACCTCCCCCAGTGCTAAATCCAAGGCTGGGGCAGCAGCTTTTAATCCCTCTAAGCAGCTGTTGGCAGAGCTGGGAAAATCACGGCACGGCTGGAGCCTTGCATTGCCTCCTGCCTGGGGTCAGGTGCCTGTGGTGGCAGTGGGGTCAGACTGGGACCCCCATGCTGTGGTGGGGGGCAATGAAGGGCTGTGCTTGGGGTTCTGAGGATCTGGAGGAGTTGAAATCTCACCTGGGCTTGGGTGAAGTTCCTGATTTCCTCCCCCTGTGAGGTGGTCAGCCTGCCCAGGCGTGGGGCTTGCTCAATGCTGTAGTACAGAGTGGTGGAGCTGGTGGGGCTGTTGCTCACTGCCTGCAGGTTCTGGCTGGTGATGGGCTGCAGGGCACCTGGAAAACACATCCAGTATGGATTTCAACTGGTCACCTTGCCACCCACCTGCAGCCTCTGCCATGGGCATCTCAGTAGCGTTGGGCAAGGGTAGGAGATCCAAGGGGGCCCCATTGGAACTGGGAGAATGGGGAACGTGCTGGTACCCACCTGGGCAGACAGTGAGGCTCTGCTTCCTGGCCAGGCTGATGACGGGCTCTCTCTGGGCCCTGACAAGGAAGAAGTGCCCAGGAGAGAGGTTCTCGCCATCCCACAGATCAAAGGCGAAGCCGCCATCCAGGGGTCCTGTGGAAAGCACAAACCTGGGCATTTGTGGGGGACAGAGGAGATGCAGCTCCCCATTAACCTGTCAGGGTTTTGGCCCAGGGATGAGGTTAGCATCCCTTGTGGTGGCACAGTGTCCCCATCAGGCTGGGGTGGTGCAGGGGCCTGGGGCACCGCAGTCCTGCCCTACCTTGGTGCACGAAGAGGATGAGGCCGTTGTCTATCTGGGCCTGAGTGAACCTCTGGACCTCAGCGTTGGGCGCTGACCTCAGCACAACCTTCCCGTTGGCTGGGGGCTGGATGGAATAGGTCACGTCTTCCGCTGGGGTGTCCTCGTCCTCAGCACTCAGGATGTGGGGGCTGAGAACAGCCGTGGCACCTTCCCGCAGCTGGGGGATAGGGAGAGGCTGTAATTCCCCTGGGATACCCCTGGCACCTCTCCCTTTTTCCTGTCCCAGCTCAGACCACTCTGCTGGGTGCCAGAGCACATCCCAGCCCAACAAGGGCGCCTTGTCTGCGTCCCGGGTGATGCCTCCATCATCTGGCCTCTTCCCAGCCCTGCATCACCACTGCCGTGTTTGCCAGCACGTGCCACACAGCTGGGTCTGTGCCTCTGCACTGCACGTGCTGGAGGGCAAGGGTGCCTCAGTTTCCCCAGTTCCTGGAAGTGGAAGAGGGCATGGTGCCCTGGGGCAGGGGCTGTGCCTTTGAGACCTTGCTTTGCAGGGGAAGGGGTTTTAGTGGGGTGCACAAGCTGCTGCTGGGTACACAATGACCACAAGCAGCCCTGTCTCTCCCTTACTGGGTGTTCCTCCTTGCTCCTGCTCCCGTCCCAGTTCCCATCCCACCGCCCCCTCACAAGGCCGCAGCAAGGCCCGCTGTCCCAGCAAACCCTCCAGGAATGACAAGTATGTGGCCGAGTTCAGAGACACTGTGGAACTTCCCAGGACCACTTCCTCCCATCCAGTGGTGCCTACCCTCCCCTGGGAACATTGTCCTTCCAAAGCCCTGGCATGTCCCATCTCCAGCTGGAGGCAATAATTTTCCCAGCTCGTAACCCTGTGCTGTATCTCGATCTTGGCAGACCACGGGGATGAATCTTGTGCTGCCGAACAGGTTCTGCCCACACAGCCCAGAGCTGCCCTTTGCCCTCCAGATGGCTTGAAATCATGGGGTGCATGAATGGAGCCGTGCCATGGCTCACGTGGGTTGGGGGGGTGGGAGGTGCTGCATCCCACAGCATCATGAGGCTGGGCTCTTGGAAATCTGCATCTTGGGAATCTGCAAGACAACACCCAGGCAGGCGCTGGAGGAGGTGCTCTGCTGGATGAGCTCTTTCCTGCTGTTTTCAGCTGGCCTAACCCAAAACATTGCTTGAGTGGGTGTGGGTGCCGACAGAGAACTTAAATCCCTCAGCAGTCCCCACGGGATGGCAGAGGCAGGCTGGAAAACACAGCTTTGGAGAGGCAGAGTGGCGGAAGTGCTGCTGGACACACAGCCGGGACAGGAGCTTCACTGTGCACACACACTGAGTTTTTTGGGCTGCTTCCTCCCCCCAGCACCCACAGCAGTTGGAACTGCAATCACACTGGGGGCTTGGAGCCAAAGAAAACTCCCTGTGGGCAAAGCAGGGGGAACAGGCAGCCCCAGGGCATCGCTGTCCACTGGGAAGGGACAGTCAGAGTGGCTGGAGTAGCTTTGCTCCCTGCCCAGAGCCCGCGCTGCGGGAGCTGACCCACTTCTCCATGCTCCCTGTCCTCCCTGAATTATTAAAGCCTTCCGCCTGGCTCCTGCGCTCGCCTGCTCGGCTTATTGTGTTTGCTCAGCCTCCGTGTCGCCTCTGCTCTCGGGGAGAGCATGAGGGGAGGTGGCGGAACGGTGCCTGGAGCGTGGCCGTGTGCTCTGGGGCGGCAGTGGAAGCCTCTCTCTTGGTGGCATTCAGCCATCCTCCCTTCAGATCCAGCCCAAAAACTGCTGCTCCTTCCCAAGGGGCTCCATTTTGGGGTCTAGACCCATCCTGTTGTCTCCCAGCCCTGCAAGGACTCGGCATCCCTGGAAACCTTTGTGCAATCCCTCTCCTGGGCCTGGCCTGACCTTTAAACACTGAAGTCATCCCTCATCAGAGCACAAACACAGCAGGGCTGGGCCTCTCCCATCATTCCCGTTGGGGGAAGGAAGCCTTTCCCAGCTCCAGAGCTCCTCTGGGCAGCTGTGGTTACTCTTCCCAGGGTGCAAAGGCATTCCCATGGAAAGGCGGACAAATTGCTGCCTCAGAGTTTATTTTTAGGAGGTTTTTCTGTATTTTCACCCTTATTCTTAGCATGATGGCTGGGAGGGAGGAAGGGAAGGCCATGCTTATGCTGGGTGTCTGGAGTGGGGAAAAGGGGCTGGCATGGGGCCAGCAGCTGAGGGGTAAATTTCTCCCTGAATTTTGGCCCAGGTAAGGTAGATCTACGAAATTTGCTGGGAAGCTTCCTGGCCTGGAGGGGGAAAACTGGGGCAGGCACAGAGCTGGGGCTGAGGGTCCCTCCCAAACTTTTCTGGTATCCTTCAAAATGGCTGTCTCTGGGGCTAGGCAGGGCAGCCCCTTCCCCTTGGGCATCTCCTCCAGAGCCCAGGCTCCCAGAACCCTTGCCAAGGCAACTGTGTGATGATCCTCACGCAGCTGGTTGCTTTCCAGCTGCTAGCCTGGGAAATCCTGGGATAGTGAAAGTAGGTGCAGGGAGGTGGTGGGGATGACTCTGCTTCCATGTTTTCCAGTAAATTCTTTGCTGGAATTTTGCATTAGTGACCCCAAATGGGACAGGAAGGTGTTGGAAGCAGAAGGTGGGAGTTCGGCAGCAGGTGAGACCTCTTCCCTTCTGCCGTTTTCTGGGATGGACGTAAAGAGAGGTGTGAAAGCTGCCCAGATGACTGAGTAATTCCAGCCTGTGTTGGTGAAACGTGGGCAGGATGCTCTTGGAGCTGCCAGGGATTATCCCGCGAGCAGGGGCTGCGGAGGCGCTGCTGCCGCCGTGGCAGCGCTCGCCGCGCTGGGACCGCGGGGCGATGCTCCCACCTCGCGGCCGATCCCCGCATCAGCGGCGGGGCGGGACGGGCTGGGGGGCGAGGACAGCTCGCTCTCCGCCTCCTCCAGAGCCTCGCCCCGTCGGGAAAACCTTCCTCCTTTCCCCATTCCCCATGGCCCGCCTCTGGGCGGCAGCCCGGCTCTGCCGAGCCCCAGCTCCCCGAGGCGAGTTACCAGGAGAGCAAGGGGGTCCCCACGCTGGGCTGGCCGCCCCTCCCCGTGGCGTCCCACCCTTACCTGCAAACCGGCGTTGACCTTCAGCCGCGGCCCCTTGGTGCTGCGGGGCAAGATGGTGATGAAGAGGGTCCCGGGCTGGCTCTGTCGGGATACCTCGGAGGCGTTGGCCAGGATGGTGAAACTGTCGGTGAGGGATCGGGGGCCGTCCTGCCTGTACTGGATCTGCTGGCTCTCCACCTGCGGGGCAAGGGCCAGGTGATCCTCCATGGAGGACACAGGCCGCCGGCCCCTCTGGGGAGGGGACCCTGAGCCACCCTGGGAGGATGATGGCAACCCACCACTACCTCAGGGGCAACCCTGCGGGGTGTATCCACAGGACGGGAGTGGGATCTCTGGAAAGCAGACCTGGAGCCCAGCAGGGGCGCTCTGCCTGCATCCCCACCCTGTATCCCCACGAGCTGCAGAGCAAACCCATCACCCCAAATGCTTCCATCCCTTCTGACAGGGAGAAGACTCCTGCAGCCCTCCCCGACCTCCCAGTGTGGCTGGGGGCTGGAGACCACCCCTGGGCTCTCCCCAAACCCTCGGGAAAGCAGCATGGTGGGCAGGTGGGTGCCCGTGGGTGCTATACCTCGCTCCAGGTGAAGCTGTGCAGCCCACCCTGCTCAGGCCGCTGGCTGCTCAGGAGGGTGCCGAACCGGGGGGGCTCGAGCACCCTGAACTCCATGCCGAGAGCCGGGTAGTAGGCGTTGGAAATGCGGAGGATGCCCGAGGAGAGGGTAGCAGAGCCACCTCCTGGCACCGTGATGTTGTGGACATCCAAGGGGACAGTGATGGGGAGCACAACCAGGCTGACCACCACCCCCTCCAGAGGGTCTGCACTGCGGGCTGTGATGTCCAGGACAAACTGGTCACGCTCCTCGTTGGGCTTGGAGTGGAGGTAGAGGACTCTGCCACTGTTGATGTCCTCCTGGGTGAAGGACTGGATGGGGTCCAGGCTGGGCTGCTCGTTCACATCCTGGTTGTGCTGAAGCATTGCCAGGAAGCCGGAGGCTGGGGGGCTGCTCACCAGGTAGACTATGTCTTGGGAAGGGATCTCTTCGTGGGTCACCTGGGAGTGTGGGGGAGACGAGGCATGAGTGGGAGGGCTGGTAACTGAGGCTGGGCTGCCCCACAGCCCACCTGCTGTGCAATCAATCCCTCAAAGCTTTGCTGCGGGATGAACTGCAAGAAACACCTTACTGAGGCCATGCCTGAAGCCCTCTGTGCCCTGCGCAAAGCCTGACAAGAACACCAGGCCTTGGCTTTGAGCAGGTGGGAGCAAAATGGAGTCCCATGGGTGGCCATTCTGGTTCCGTGGCCAGGGAAGTCATGCAGGCATGAGGAATGACTGGAGAAGGGGATACTCACCAGTAAGTCCTCCTCCTTGATCCCAGCTGCTTCCCCCTGGAAAACATAGATCTCCTTGTGGTTGACTATGCTCAAGGGGCTGGGATGGGTGTCCAAGAACACACTGATGGCCAGTGTGTCCTCCACTGCCACCTCATTTGCTTCTACAGTGAACTGGAGCTCATCCCGAGTGTTCCTGCTCCCGTTGTGGTGGTAGGAGATCTCTCCTGCCAGCAGGTCCCTCTGGGAGAAGGCCATGACCGGCTGCTCCCCTCTCATGACGGTCCCCCACCTTGGGGGGGTGGTTATCAGGAACCGTATCTCTTCATCTGACCTGATGTCCATGTTGGTCTCCAGGCTGAGGACAGAGGAGTCAATGCTCCCTCGGGTGCCCTGGTGGATGACCAGACCGGTGTTGTTGACTATTTTGATGTAGGGGTCTGATGCCTGCACTTCCAGGAGGGCTGTGGTTTGGTGGAGGCCATCTGAGACCTGTAGCTGGATCCAGCCCCGGTCAGCCCCAGAATGGACAAAGAGGATCTTCTTCTTCCTCAAGTCATCCTGTGTGAATCGATAGACCTGGTGGCTTCTGTCATCGACAGACACAATGCTGCCAAATAAGATGTCCTTCCTGGCCAGCACCAGCTGCGCATCGGAGAAGCCGGAGTCCTTGTCAGTGAAGGCAATGTCGTCAGTGGTCAGCAGGTGCTGCCCATTGCGCACCACGTTGAAGACTCTGTTCACTGCCCGGACAGGGCTGTGGTCATTGACGGGTTGGATGGAGACCCTGAAAACGCCCCTCACCTCCTCGGCCTCAGGCTCGGCGCTGCCCTCACCCTGCCTGATGGCTACAAAGGGGATGTCATCCTCCAGTGTCTCGGAGTCATCGTGCTGGTACAGCAACCGGCGCTGGAGGATGTCGTCATTGGTGAACTCCGTGATCTCCTCTCTGGAGGCCCAGCCATGGGATGCAGCCCAGGCCAGCCTCCCATGTGCTGGCCCCTCAATCACCTCGTAGACATAGTCCATGCTGTTCACACTCTGCACAAACAAGTGATCCTTGGAGATGACGGCCTGTCCACCTTCTGGCACGGTCAGGAGCACGTTGGTCAATGTTGGTGCATCAGGGTCCCCACCAATGCTGATTCTGTAGGTATAGACGGGTGAGTGCTGCTCACCAGCGTGGACGCGGAACTGGAAGAAGTCCTCAGCTTGCTGGGAGTTCCTGATGGTCACGCTGTAGCTCAGGCGGTTTCCCTGCAGGTCCTCTTCAGTAAATCCAAAGCCTTCGGTCAGCCTGTTGCCAAGCAGCTCCAGGTTTCCCTTTTTGGGAGCCTGGATGATCATGTAGTGGAAGGGAACTGGGGCAGAATTTGGATCTTCCAACATTGCCTCCAGCTCCTTGCTGGTGATATTTCTGTGCCGCTTATTCTTCATCTGGAGGGGAGCCATGGTCCTCATCTTAATGGTGGCTCTTTTAATCCTTATGAGGAAGGTGTTGTTTGGCAAGAGCTTCTGCCCCACTTGGACTTTGAATCTCACCTCCTCCACGCTATCTTCCAGCCGGTGCTCTGCGTCTGTGCTAAAATACTGGATGCGCCCTTGCTCCAGGTCTTGTTGGTGGAAGGACTCGACTTTTTTCCATTCCCCTCCCATGCTCCCTTGCTTCTGGACCTCACCATACTTCAGGGGCTCCGTGAGGACATATAGGATGGAGACCCGTTGTTCCACAGCGTTTGTCTCAACTGACAGGTTGGCTGTGGTGATGCGTGCGGCCCCTCCTTGGGAGAGGAAGAGGCCGGTGTTATTGAGCAGCCGGATGTCAGGATCAATGGCGAGGATCCTCAGGGTGGCAATGGGGCTTGGGACTGTGCCATCACTCACCTGCAAGGTGAGCTGTAGGTTTGTCCCACCCTGGTGCACATAGACTACGCTGCCAGCTTCCAGGTCTCTGCAGGAGAACTCCTCAATGGGCACTCCAGGGTGGAAGTCTAACTCCACATAACCCTCCTCCATCTGCTGACCATGCAGCTGGAATTCAAGGCCATCGCAGGATGAATCATCATCCAGGACCTGCAGGATGTCGGTGGTCAGGTGTTTCCGTGTGTGCTTCAGGATTGTCATGTGGTTCCCATGGGGAAAGATCACCTGTGGGGCATCGTTGACGGGGTTGATCATGATGGGCAGCAGGTACACCTGCCCCTGCCGCAGGCACTCTGGGACCCCTTGCTGGGTGGTCACTGTCACTTCCAGCATCAGCTGGTCCATGGGCCCCTCGGAGCCATCGTGGATGTATCTGACTTTGCGATTCACAATGTCTAACAAGGTGAACTTCCTTCTGCTCCTGGACCCGGGAATGTCCAGCTCCAGCTGGCCATGCCTGGGGTCATTAGTGATGCTGAAGAGGATTTGGGACTGACGGATGTTGGCCAGGCTCAAATCTACCGTTGGTTGGGCGTGTTTCCACTCCAGGTAGGCCATGCCCCCTTCAGAGACAATGAGGGGGCTGACATGCAGCAGCCTGCTGATGTTGGCAAAGGCGGGTGGGAAGCTGCTGTCAGGCCGGCACGGTTCCACCACCAGGCCTGGTGCTCCCGAAAAGACATTCGGAGGTGGAGAGGTGGATGCCTCATCCTGCTCATACACCTCCTCATAGTCCCAGTAGTGGTCCTGCTTCCCACAGCCTGCTGTGATGTCCTTTGTGATGACGGCGTCCTGCAGGCTCCTCCTCTGCAGGTTTATCCGCAGGTCCTCCAAGCAGCCAACAAACGAGTGGTTGGTCATGGTCCACAATGAGATGAAAGAAAGATGGTGTTCCCTCAGCCTTTGCAAAGCTTTGTCATCCATACCACCAATGAAGAGGTTTCCCTGAAGGTCCAGGTAGTTGTTGATGCCCCGGTTGGATGTGGATGAAGCATAGTAATCTATTAGTATCTCAAACTTGTGGATGTCCGTGTGGACTTTGACGTAGTGCTGCTGCTCGTCGCTGATGAAGACATTGTTGTGCAGGACGATGACGCCGTTCCCCTTCTCCACAAACCCTCGCAGGCGCCCATTGGAGATCTCCAAGTAGAAGAAGTCATTCTCCAGCCCTGCGTGGTAGATGAGGGGTGCCTGGGTGATGCTCGTCGTTATCACAAACTCGATGGTCGCTTCCTGCCTTGCATCCCACGTGGGGAAAGCAATGTAGGAGTGTGGCCCTGGGAACCCGAATGGGTCATCAGGCTCTGCAGAGAACTGTGTGCTGCACCCTTCCTGGACGTGGTGGAAGGTCTTGGAGCTGCCATCAGCAGACAGACGGGAGAGAACATCCAGGCCGTTGAATGTCACCAAGTGAAGGCAACCCCTGAAGGGAGGGCTGGCCTCAGCAAGATATGGCAGGTCCAGGCTGCCTGTCCCACCAGCATAGAGGCCATGCTGGATGTCCAGCTCCCTTTCTGGCCCTGCGATGTCTGCGGAGCTGTTGAAGAGGCCATCGATGGTCAGCGTCATCCTGCCATCTTCCACCAGCAGCTCCACATTGTGCACTGCCAGGTTATTGAGCTGCAGCCCTGCTGGGGACTGCAAGGTCACCTCCTCCGAGCCCAGCTGCAGCCTGGCCTGCAGGGAAAGACACAAAGTCCTCAGCTTGAGTGAAACCTCTCCATCTTCCAGAAATACCTGCTGAACATGGACCCACACCCAGGTGCTCTCAAGGGTTTTGGTCCCTCAGTTCACTCCTCCACCTCTGGATGTGCTCCTCCTTCATCCTCCCCATGGACCTGCCCTCTTTGTCCTGCTCTCCGAATTTCTCTCCTTTTTCACTCATTCTCAGCAAACCCCAGTCTCAGGGCTGGGGTCCTCCATCTCCCGGTCCCACAGCTGGGCTTCTCCTCTCCCCTCACAGAGCAGCCCTGCCAGATGCTGGCTCCTCCTTCCCTGCGCTGTCTTGCCCACTGCCCTCCATCCTTGCAACCTGGGCTGCTTCCAGCCCTTTCCCTGGGAACTGGCAGGGGAAATAGCAGGCTTTGCTCCTCGTGGGCAGCAGCCTGGAGCCTGTCTAAGTAGAGGGTTAGCTGGTGGGACACATGGTCTGCATTAGGGACACCTCTGGCCAGCGTCTCGCTTGCTCTTCTGCTTTGGTTTAATGTGGTTGGTAGCCCAGCCCAGGCTGCAAGAGAGGCAGGATATGTGCCTCGGATGCTCCCTGCTCTTTTCCTTCATGGTGGATGCCAGCACCATAACCACAACAGGGATTTTATTCCTCTGTCTTGATTGCTTCCCATGTTCCAGCCGGGATAAGGGAGATCCCTTCTTTCCCTGGATCCTCTTGTCTCACTTCCTCACACTTGAGGGTGCTGTGCACCGTGTCTGACCACGCAATGTACACAGGGTGCCAGTGTCTGGGTGTCCCCATGACCACCCCCAGCATCACCCAGGCAGTGGGTGGGGAGCTTCCCCAGATGGAGCCTGTTTCTCTGTATTTAACCAAATCATCCAAGACTGTGTCCACTCTCCTCTTGTACTCTTGGCTTTCCCTGTCAGGGGTCCTGGCAGCTGGGTATCCTTACACTGGATGAAGCCATGACACAGAGACCCCAGTGCAGGGAGAGGATCGGGGTGCCGGGATGCTGACCTGCAGGCGGCCAGCTTGCAGCTGGAGCAGGAGGTGGTCGGGCTGGCCGGCAGCCAGGAAGAGCAGCCCATTCCCCTGGCTGGTGAACAGCTGCAGGTGAAGCCGCACCGTGCGCGAGGCATCTGCCAGCGGCATCTCCACGAAGCTGTCGCCAAAGAAAGAGGCTGGGAAGAAAAGGGAGAAAGGTCAGGCAGGGAAGGACACCTCCTGTGAGCCCCATCTGGGTGGTTGCTGTGATTATGGAGCCTCTCAAGCCCATCAGCCCTTCCCTTGTTTGCCATCTGACAGGTTGCTGAAGCCCAGCAGCCTAAAAAGACCCTTGGGGGAGTCTGTTCTGCTGATTTTCCTAGAGGTATCCTAGAAGGGTTTGGGTCAGAAGGAACCTTAAAGCTCATCTAGTCCAAGCTCCCTGCTACAGTCAGGGACATTTTCCACTAGATCAGGTCACTCCAAGCCCTGTCCAACCTGGCCTTGAACACTTCCAGGGATGGGGCAGCCACAGTTTCTCTGGACAACCTGTGCCATGGCCTCCCCACCTTCTGATTAAAGAAATTGTATTTCTTCTCAGTGCGGGAGGAATAAACCTGAGTGCCAGTGATCCATATGTGGATGTGAGAGCGTATGGAAACCTCGGCTCAAAGTGGGTGCCTGGAGATGCAGCTGGAACATGTTCAACACTCAGCAGACATCAGCCCTGGAGGACTCAGCTCAGTGGCATGTGGTCATGAAATGACAGACTGTATCAACAGGGCAGTGGTGGGAGAGGACAGGATTAAGAGTACAGGGAGCAGTGAGGCTTAATTTTAGAGCACTTTTCGTTTTTAGCTGACTCAATGCATGCATGTGCATCTCACACATGTTAAATGTGTGTGGCTGGGGTGTGCAGCCATCCATCCTGCTTGGCTCCAGCTCAGCCTGTGGCAAAACTCTGTGCTTAAGCATAAACACTCCAGCCCTGTAAGCTGGAAATGTCTGAGGAGGATATGTCAGGGATGGGGGGAAATGGACATTTTCAGTCCATGTGTAGTCACAGGCTCTGCTGGAGTTTATATGTGTGAAGTTTTCCTGTTATGCTTTACTAGAGCACTTATCAGATCCACCCAGTTGCCAACCTACACTTGGGTTTGGGGTCCCAGATCTGTCTTGCTGAGGTGCCATGGGCAAACAAGCATAGGAATTTGGCTTTCAGGGTCCCAGCCCCTGATCTCTTTTGGAGGAGGCAGGGGTGGACATTGGATGATGGGGTGAAACCAATCTTCTGCACAGCAAGGTCTGGGTATAAACACCCACATCTGCTCTTACAACTGCTTCCCTGGTTGCATTTTCCTCTTGCCCAAATTTCTGTGGGGATGACCAGGATGGGAACGGGCAATGCAGGCTTTGTTCACAGGGTGGTGCAGCAAGTGAAAACCCAACCCAGCAAGACAGCCAGAGTCACTGAGGCATTTGGAAGGGGACCATCTGTAGAAGTGATGGCAAAGATTGGCCTGGGAGGGACAGAGTTGGAGCACTCTGTTTTAGCTTTTCACATTTTCTTCAGAGCTGAGCCCTGCAGTGCCCTGCATGGGGAATGCTCTTCTGAGCCCTTTGGGAATGGGGAGACCTCCTCATCCAGGACACCACAAAAAATAATTTCCTGCCACTGGCAGCAGAAAAAAGTGCCTCAGTTTTCCCCTGCGGTCTGGGAGGATGACATGGGTGTTGCAAGGACCATCACCCCACCCGTTCTGGACAGGGAGGAAATGGCACCATGGAAATATCTGGCCTTTGCTGTAACAGCAAGCACTTTGCCCAGCCCAGGGCAAGGCTGTCAGGGTGCCTGCTCATTCCCTGGCCCTTGTGCCTGCTGCTGGCATGGGGCACTTTGGCTTCCTTGTCCTCTTCAGCCCAGCCAGTGACTCAGAGGAGCTGTGCTGTTCTTTGCAGGGCTCTGTCCTTCCCTGACCTGCTCCCTCCTTCCCATGGTCCCAGCAAAACCAGCCTTGCCCAGTGGACAAAGGTGGTGGGTGCTGGGGCTCTCAGCACCGCCTTGTCCTGGGGCTTGGTGAGCAGGAGTGACATGGCACAGTGGAAAAGGGAGTTTTCCTGTCCCTCCTTGCACAACCACAGGCACACGTGTGTGCACATGTGGTTCCTGGAGACATCCACGTACGTTATGTGCTGGCTTCAGTCGAGGTTCCCTGTGCGTGCTCCATGCTCCAGCTCCCACTGGGATTTTGCTACATTTTAGCGGCTTCCCCTAATTCAAAAAATGTGTTTTTCAGATGGGTACTGAGCGGCTGCTCTCACGGGGAGGGAAAGCTTGGCTGGGCTGGACCCACCAGCGGCTCCCATGCCAGCCCAGGGGCTGGGCAGTGTCTCGCTGTGGGTGCTGGGGATGATGGTTTGGGGCTGCTCCAGCAAGACCGGCTTGTTTTCCAGTGTGCCAAGGGGCACCAGCGCCTGCAGCCAGCACATTTTGTCCTGCCTTCAATCTCCCAGAGCTGCCAGAAATGTTTTCCTTCTTCTCTCATAAATTACTACTAATAAAAAGCTCCCATAGGTGCAGATGCCTAGGGGAGTGGTGCTGTTTGTTGGGGAGGAGGAAGAACCCTTGCCCAGATCCAGGAGGTGCTGGGATTTTTCTCCAGCAGAAAAGCAATGTGAGTTACTGCTGTTTGTCTTCCCAAATTGCTGCTTTATTTCAGGGCCACTCTCCTCCTCCGTCATCAGCCCAGCCAGGATGTGAATGCCACTCGGCCTGTGACATTTCACTTTTGCAAGGGACCTGCAGCTTCTCACCTCCATCTCCCCTCTTCCTTGCCCTCTACTTTGGAAAAGACACAGAAAACATGGATTCTTTTTTTTTGTTTTTTTCAAATGCATTTTTCTCTGGAGGAGCCTCCAAAGGACATCCCTTGGAGGTCCTGGTCCATCCCTTGGAGCAAGCAGGGACTTCCAGGCACCCATTCCCATCTGTGGGCAGGTTCAGGTGAACATCCTGGGATCACCCCATGAGGATGAGTTCCCATGCCCCAAAAGCACTTATCTCAAGTGATTTAAGGATGTCATGATCATACCGTAGGGGTGTTGTGCCCCTCATCTCTGGATGCAGATGCCTGAGGTGGCCCCTCCTCTCCTGCCACGGGGACCAAAGGTCCCCATGTCCTGGCCATGGCTTGGAGTGGACACCCCGGATGTCCCACTCGCCCCCGGATAAAAACGACTGACATTCCCAGCTTGCTGCATCCCACAGGAAATCACCATCCGTGCCTTGCCAAGCTGATTGAAAGGCGTTGACGAGGCGAGAGGAGCCTCCGTCACAGTTTCCAAGCAGCCAGCCAGCAGCCAGCAGATTATAGACTGCAGTGTCACTTGGGTTTGGGGTTTTTTTTTTGCATTGAAAAAAACAAGGAGATGAGCCAAACACTCTAAGGAAGGGTCTGGGAGCGAGGCCCCGGGTGTGCTCGGCTGCTCCTGGGGCCGGCAAACAAGCAAGGGCTCTGTGCGAGCCGGCACTGCCCCGGCACCCGCCCCAGCCGCCGGCCACGCGCCGGCTCCGGAACGCCTTGGCCCTCTTCCCCTGCTCGTCCAGCTGAAAACACGGCTGGTTTGGCCTCTCCAGTTGCTGATTTTTGGTGTTCAGAAATTTTACAGGCTGGGAGAGCAAAGCCTGGGGGGATCCCCATCCACTCAGGGGGCTCTGGACTGGGGGCTCTCGGTGTGCTTGGGGCTCAGGAAGGCCATTTTGGGCTCTCCTCTGTGTTTTAACATACATCTCAGCACAAAAACTTCTCCCACCTCCTTCCCAGCACGTAGGAGGATGAAGGAGCCAACTCCAGGCCCAGGCAAAGGGAAGCACTCGGAAAGCTCAGCTCAGAGAGAACCGGCATTGGACACGAAGGGTTTTCGGAGCAGGGAGACGTCTCCTGGGTGTGTGGGAGGGCATGTGGGCTGGTGGGTGGATGCTGCCCTGCCCGAAGGCTCCTACCCCAGCGTGGGGCATCCCCAGCCCTACCGCAGGACAGCCAGCTGCATTTTGGGTGTGCAGGAAGAGGTGCATCGGAGTGTCTGGCGTACAACCGCATCCCTGAGAGGCTGCAGGGTCTCCGGTTGCTCTGGCCACAGGAGGATGCTGAGGCTGAGGAGGAAGGAGCGGCGCAAACCCTGCCTGGGGATAAGGGTGTGGAGCCGGGGAGGGGCTGGGTGCTCAACAAGGCTCCATTCAGCCTGCGGTGAGGCAGGTGGGGGCCAGGGCCGGTGGCCGGCTGTGTTTGCAGGGAGGGGACTGGAATTCATTAAAGCAGCTCTTTAATGACCGGAGCGGGTGCCAGGAGAGCCCCGTGCAGACACACGCGCCCCCCTGAAAGACTCCCTGTGTTTGCCGTCGCTTCCCACCCCGGCCGCACCGGTTTTCCAACGGTGGAAAAACAGCCGGGGAGTGAAAGCTCCTTGTTGCCCGAACAGCTCCGGGCTTGTGCGGCCACGGGTGCAGCCCAGCCCGCCGGCTGCCCTCCTTCCTGCCCGCCTCCCTGTGCCAACAAGCGGCCCCTGTGCCGGCGCTGTGCCTGGTGCTGGGGTGCTGCTGGGCCGCCCCAAGGGCAGCCTGCTGCATTCCTTCTCCACAGCCTCAGGAGTTGGTTTTGAGGCCCTCTGAGTTGTTTGTCGTTGGCTTTTTTTATTTAAATAACTTTTAAGGTAGTGAGGTCACCCGTTGCCAGCCCCATTGTGCTGCACCCACCCGCTGTGCAAACGCCGAGGGGCTGGGGGATGTGAACACTGGAGGGATTCAGGGGGATGTGAATGTGGGAGGGGTCCAGGGGATAAAAATACTGGAGGGATTCAGGGGAATGCCACCACCAGAGGAGCTGGGGCGATGTGAACATCAGAGGGGTTCAGGGGGATGCAAACACTGGAGGGGCTCGGGGGCAGCTGCCCAGCCCTGGAGATGCTGCTCAGCAGCTTGATCCCCTCCTGCTCCCCCCGAAGCGTGTGCATAAGGCTCCCGTCCCACTCCCAGCGCAGGCAGGGTGGGCAGGACCAGCCTCCTGCCAGCGCCGTGGGTGGTCCCGGGGCTCAGGCTTCCTTGTCCCCAGCCTGGCTCTGTGATGCCCAATGGGACCTGCAGCCCCCCGGAGCTGGGGCTGGGCTGGGCCCCTGTCCCCACACGGGGTGGAGGGGCCACGGGAGGAAGGGATCCAATGGGCTTTTGGAGAAAGGCTTCATTATGTTCCACATTCCCTTCGTTTTACGGTGTGGTTTTATTTATGGCTGGGGAAGGAAATGAGCAGCTTGCGAGGAGGTTAAGGCAAACACAGTGGCCCTCAGCTTTGGCTGGGGCTTTGCTGGGAGGGGGGGATGCCGGGGGGACAAATGGGGGGTGGCTGCCTTCAGATATGCACTGAGACCTGAGCTGAGCACCCATCTGGGTCTCCACAGCAAAGAAATCCCAGTGCAATGGAGATGAGCTGGGTTTAGTCCACAGCAAAGGCATTCAAACCCAGTGGGGACCTTGGAATCACACCACAGTCCCCTTGTGCCTGCCCCAGGAAAGCTTGGGGTTCTGTCTCCAGATTTATGGGATGGGGTGTCATGGGCACAGATCCATCCCTGCTGTGATAGCTCCTGGCACAGAGGAGGACTTCTTCTTTTTATCCCCACTCCCAGTGATTCCAGTGACTGCTGCTCCCACATCCTGAGCCAGGGCTGTGCGTGCTTTTCCAACCCCGGTAATGGGAATGACTGTTCTGGTTCTCGCCTCCCACCCTCCATCTGGCCCTCCCTCACGGCAGGGCTCCCGGGGGCTGGCGCTTTCCAGGAGTGCTGGCCAGCAGAGATTGCTGGAAAGCAGCACCCAAGAAACCACCAGAAAAGCCGTGTCTGGTCACCTTCACTGGGCTGTCGACCACCAGAAGTGCCATCACCCTTGTTTTGGGCGTGGGAGGAGAGTCCTGGCCAGGGGTGCTTTGCTTCGCCCCCATCCCACCCCGGTGGCCTCTGGCTGCACCAGGCTGCTTTGAACCCCTCCTCCTGTGTTTATTCATTCAGTTCCTCTCCCCCGTTCCCCAGCCAGCTGCTCTCCGCTCGCCTTCCCCAGTCTCCTGCCTGACAGCTTTGGGGAAAAACAGCTTTTTTACAGCCCACGGACTCTGGGGTCAGGGGAAAACATGAAAACATGCCCCCTGCTAATTCTGTGCTGCCTAGGAGGGGGCTGGTTGTACCCCTCCCGTGTCCTGCCAGCCCCCAACCCCCTGCCCAGCGCCTGTGCCTGCTCCTGCCTGCCTTCCCCGTCCTAACGGAGCAGCATTAGGAGCTGTGATAGCTGGAGGCCATAAAGCAGGGTCCAGGAAGCTTGGCTGGAGCTCCAGAGCTCCATCACTTATCCAGCATGGTTTTACGATGATTCAAGCACAGCCCTAAAGCTGATGGTATTTCCTGAGCTCTCCTGCTCGGCCAGATGCAGAGCCATGGAGGGGAGGGCAAGGAGCTGGGAGCCATCCTGAAACCCCCCACAAGGGTCACGGTGCTTTTGGGAAGAGCTGGGGGGATGCACCCCCGGAGCAAGTACCCCCAAAGCCTGGCACGAGCAAGAGCAGGGATGAAGAGCTTTTAATGATGTGTGGTTTAATGGCTCTGGAGGGACTTAGGGAATCAGCCCGAGCTGGAAGCAGTGTTTGGAGTGTTTGCCCTGGGAAGTGAAGCAGGGGGAGAAAGTGGGAGGATTTGGGGAAGCGGGAGGCTCAATGAAGCTTTTGTGCTGTCCCCTGCAGCGTGACTCAGGCTCACTCAGGCTCCCGCTGCCAGGAGAAGTTGGCCTGGAAATATTGTATCAGCCCCAGAGGACGTGGTTTCCAAACCATTCTAAGTCGGGTTTTGTTCTATTTTGTCTTTCTTTCTCTCTCTCCCAAGCCCTCTTCCCCTGTCTCACAGGCTGGCAGGTTTTCCAGCTCCACCCTGCACATCCTGGCATCCGCTCCCACCGTGTTCCCTTCCCCAGCTGCTCCCCAGCCAGTGAGGGAAAGCTTGCAGAGCTGCAGAAGGGCATTTGGTGGCATACGAGGGGACAAGCCCAGCCAGCCCCGTGCTGGAGGAGCCGGAGTCTGGGTTATTGGGGAGTGGGGCACCTGGGTGCACATCCCACCTGCACATCCCTGAATCCCATCCCTGCCTGCCCAGCAGAGCCAGTGCCTGTTCCTAAGCTCCTTCCCAGACCCAGTGAGGGGAAGGAGCTGGCGGGGGGAGTGGAGGAGCCAGGCCAGGGGATGCTCACAGACATGCCTGGAATGGCTTGATGTTACCGGAGAGATCCTCGCCTGATGTCAACAAACAGCCTGGCAGCCGCCGCTGGAGAGGGGCTGTCTCCAGCCGCCCGGGCTCTGATGTTTCCCAGGCTCGCTGGTGTCAAGTGGCTCCTGCCGTGCCAGGATGGGGGCCGTAATCAGCCAAAATTGTGGGGGAAGAATGAGCACGAGCGGGAGTGTTGAAACCTTGCCAGAAGCTACCTGCTTGCCTTAGTTGCAGCATCCAGTGCTCAGGGATGGGGAAATGTTTTAACAGAGATGTTAAAAC
Source organism: Corvus kubaryi (assembly GCF_017639235.1). NCBI lineage: Eukaryota > Metazoa > Chordata > Aves > Passeriformes > Corvidae > Corvus > Corvus kubaryi. The sequence goes on from NW_024581487.1 coordinate 66,907, forward strand.
GCGCAACTGTGGTGTAAAATGTGTAAATTGGGGTGATTCAGCTGTAGTTGTGCCCGTAAGGCAGCACCCACAGCACCCTGCACCCCACAGGGCACCAAGGACCACGGCCAGGATGAGCTTTTGGTGATGCTGCCCGCTGTGAGAGGCAGAGAAAAGTGTCTCCGCAGACAGAGATGGAGGTTTGCAGTGTGGATGGGGGAAAGAGAGGATATTTTTTGCTCCTCTGGGGCTGACATGCTAAACTGGGTGCAAAGAAAATTAGTATTTTCTTATTTCCCCCTCTTTCTAGAGCCGAAAGCTCTGCTCTCCTCTCTCCTCTTCCCCCATCTTTCCGGAGCTCCCCCTCCCTGCCCTGCCTCCCCCTCCCCACTCCTGTTATGCCCTGACTTTTCCATCCATGAGAAATACCCGCCGGGGTGATGTTTATAGAGAAAATAAATGCCTGCTCTATTTGTAGCGCGGGGGGGACGCATGGCTGGCGGGGGGGCTGTGGGGGTGTGGAAGCGGGTGCTCACATCCCCTCCCAGGGCTGCAGGGCTTTCTCAGACACATCTACCTCGGGCCAAGACTTCCCTCTCTTCTCCCAAGCTCCCAGAGGAAATGACCCTGGTGGGCTCAGAAATTTCTGTGGGATGGGATGCTGAAAACCTTGAAGCCCTTCTGAAGCCCATCCGGAGGCTGAGAACGGGAATGAGAAATTCCTGCTGCCCGCCCCTCTTTCTGCCCGTGCTGCACCAAGCGAGGGTTTATGAGATGGTAGAGGGTGGGCAGCAC
>NW_024581488.1:0-22433 GCF_017639235.1 Corvus kubaryi
CTCCGTGTCTCACGTGGTGGGCCCGGCCGCCTCACATCCATGCTGCTTGCCCCTTGACTTTCTCCACTCCCAGCAATTTTTGGCAGTACCCACCCTTCTCCGGGATGCTTTCCGTCTGCCACCGGCCGTCTTCTGTCCGGCTGTCAGGCAGCCAAGCACAGCCCTCGGGCACAGGGCAGCTCCCAGAGGTATAGCCCGGAGCCACGCGGAATGGGTCATACACCCCGGGGAAGAAGGACGGAAAATGGGAATTTATCACGCTCTTGGATCCACAGCTCAGGGCATAAACATCTCCCACCCCGCCCTGATGCCAGCTGAGAGGCCTTGTTTGGTCTGTCCTGAGGATAAACGACTGGTAATGGGTGACAAATCAGGCGGCATCGTCCCTATCCTGGGGCTGGGAAGAGCTACAGCAGTCCTGCTCCTCTGGATTTTAGCCTGGCTTTGCAGAGTCCAGTGCTGCCCTGACGCTCAGCTCTGCTTTGCGAAGCAAGGGCTTTGTGAAAGATTCTCTGACTTTATAGAATGTATTTAGAATGCACTTTATAGAATATATTCATATTCTATCAATATAACAGAATAAAAATTATCCTCATATTACAATATCTAACAATATTCTGCTATATTGGTCAATATAACATAAAAACTCGACCTCCCTTTTTCTGCTCTGTTTGCCTCAGAGAAGGTCTGAGGGGTGTCCCATCCCTGTGCAGCATGGCAATGTCCAACCAAGCACAGGGCACGATGGAGACAGCTCAGGGAAGGGCTGGTTTGGGAACGAGGGAGCTCTGATGGACACCTTCCTTTCTCTGTGTTTCCAGGGGGCTTGAAGATACGGTGTGGTGAAGGGGCTGAAGGCAAACAAGGCTTGGGATACCCAGGCGAGAGCTGGGAAGTGCACAGGAGTTTCTAGGAGTCTCCCAGCTGGGGGTGATGCTAATGCTCGGGAAGCTGGCTTCCCAAAAAGGAGACAAGCCGAGCCCAGCACCTGGAAAGAGCCATGGGAGCAGCCCCGGGGAGCCGAGGCTGGGCTGGGCCAACGCCTGTTGCGAACAGTCTGTGCTTTGAGCTTTATTTAGGCACGCAGGCTCCCGCCTCCCAGGCCCTGTTCCTGTCCAGCCTTCAACCTGACGTGAGCTCCTCGGGGTGAGCTTAACCCTGTCCTGCAATCTTGCAGGAATGTACTTATTATATATTTGCCCGCAGCCCTCTGTTGCTAAATATAAGAGTGAGACAAGAATATTCCTTCCCGATTCCCACGATACCAGTTTGCGTTCTCCCCCCTTTTCAGCATTTTTCCTGTTCTTTCCCATCAGCTGGAAACTTTTCCAGCTGGTTTGAGCTATGACCCTATAACATGTGGCGCGATCATAAAAAAGAAAGTTTGAATAAATCAGTCAGATTTCCAAAAGTGGAGGAAAGGAAGAGCTGAGGTGGCTCCATGGAGCTGAGAAACCTGGAGAAGGCAGAAGGGATCCTGGATGGATACCCTAGGGCAGACACTGCTCCCTATGCATGGGCAGATATCCTGGACAAGCCAGTATCCCAATCCCCTCCCCAGGACCCCATCACTGCTTCTGGGGTCCACCTAAGCTTTGGAGGGTGTCACATTTTTGGTACCCACTTGCTGAAATCTTGGGGTAAACACTGCTCACGGGGAGTCTACACGTCCAATTCTCTCTTCTCCTCTCATTCCAAACCTCCAGTAAGAGGGATTTTGGGGGAGGGGGAGCCCAGCCTGTGGGTGACCTCACTGGGAGCCGGAGGGGAGCAAGGCTGTCAAAAAACAGTTTACTAAAGCTTCACACTCTGATGTCAAGAGGCCAAGTTTTATGAGTGTTTTTTCTTTTTGGTATAATCCTGTATTTGATGAAGTGCATGATGACTCTTCCCATGCTGGGCTGGGAAGGAAGCCCCAGGTTCCTGAACCTGAGCTTGGAGGGAGCACAAAACACGGGCTTTACCCCCACAAACCTCAGCCCTGTGCTCAGCATGCTGCTTGTGGCTCTCCCTGATGGAGACACAGGGATGTCCCATGGTGGGCAGCCCATGGGAACACCTGGAATGAGTGCTGCTGGTCTCAGCGGGGATGTTCTCAACTGCAGGGAGCTGGTGGGAAGCTGCTGCCCAGACCCAGGGTCACAGCTGGCACATCTGTTTCACCCCAATGCAGAAACAGTCCCCAGTATTGGAAAAGGGGTGTAAAGCCCCTTTTCTTCCCCAGCCCCACGTGTTGATGGCAGGGAGATGCCCATTGATCCCCAGAGTTGTGTTACAGCCGTGGGGGCAGCTGTCAGTGAAAGACATGGGCTCTTTTTGGGGGTTTCTCCAGCCCATTCACCATGAAAGAGTTTGGGACTGCCAGGGCAGCCCTCAGACCCATCCTGGACATGGCGCAAGCAACAGATCCATGTGGGGAAATCCCATCCCGGGATGGAAAGGTCAGGGCTGGGAGGAAGGAGACCACTCTGTTCATTAACAAAAGGGATTTTTTTCCACTCAGCTTGCCAGGCACCCTCCTATTTTGGTGCATGACAAAAAATAGAAAGAACAAGGCCTAAGGTAATGAAAGGAGCATGTCCCAGAGGCCAACTGCTCTCTGGGAGGGAACAGGGACAACAAGGGAGCAACAGCAGCCCTGCAAGTGCTGAGGGCCACAAGGCTGGGCTCTGGGATCATCCTCCTCCTTGCACTGACAAGGCGGGGATGCAGAAGATGGTTGGGATGCAAAAGACTGGGGGTTTTCGGAACTGCTGGGAGCAAGCTCCTGCCTCACTGCTGGTCAGGGTTCTGGTCCCCAGGGAGAAGTTTGGGGAAGGGAAACTGCTCAGTGAATGATATGAGCCTGCTGGGTCTCAGACCATGGCAACTCTGAGCATCATGGAGCAGGGGAGGGAGCAGGGAGGGAACAGGGCTGTGGGACGGCTGTCAGGATGCTGAAGCTGGACACACGTCCATGCCAAGAGCTGGGTGGGCAAACTTGGCTGCTTCATGGGGAAAACTGGGTATAAATCCCCCTCTTCTGTCCCGCAGTAACTGCTTTGCCCAGCTCTGACCCTGTGCAGCAGCCAGCCTTGTGGCACCATGGGGAGGACCCTCAGCCCCAGCTGGTCCCCGGAGCCCTGTCACCCCAGGGATGGTCCCACACCCCTCTGGGGCTGTGCTGGTGAGAGAGGTCAGCCCCTCACCCCTCGCCCCAGGCCACCGGCCACCCCGGTGCCCAGGACAGCCGGACGGAGCAGCCCCGGGAGGTGCCACACACCCTGCAAACGCTCTGGCTCCCTCCTTGCCGCCGAGCCCTCGCTCCTGGGATGAAGAGGGGCTGCCCTCGCAGACGCTCCCGTGGCAAGGCTAAACATGGGCAGGGAGGGCTGGCGTGCTCCCTCCCCATGGCGCCGGGCTTGGCGGGGCAGCGACGGTGCCTTTCTCCCGACGGCTGCCCCTGGCGCCGACCAAAGCCCCGCGGCTGCTCCGAGCCCCGTCCCACACAGCAGCGCATCCGCGTGTGCCCCTGCGGAAAGCACTCAGCAAGGCACCCACCGCCCTGCGAGCCACGCTGGGCGAGCCGCCCCTCTCCCACCCTCGGTTTCCCCAACACCCTGCCCCCAAACTGGCAGCACCGTGCCCCTGCCAGCTCGGCGACAGGCCCCCCCGCACCCCTGGCAGGGACAGCCTGCACCCATCGGTCACCCATGTGCACAGCGCTCCCCGCTGGTTCCCCAGCTCTCCCAGGAGCCGGATCCCGCAGGATTTCCCACCCTTCACTCTCGGGCGGGCTGCGGGGACGGGACTCACCTCCGGCCGGGGGTCCCGCGCTGAGGGGCTGGGGGTGGCCGGCCAGCAGCAGCAGCAGCACCGTGGCGATGCCACCTCGGGCACCCATCGTGTCCCCCGGGGCCGGAGCAGCGGCGAGGGCTCCGGGACGGCACAACCTCGGCCGGCGCCTGCTCCCAGGCGAGGGCTCCCGCTACTACTATATTTAATAAAGCGGAGCGAGGGAGGGACCTGTAACCTCTCCTGCCTGTCAGAAAGAAGAAATTCGCTCAGATTACAAACCAAATTTTCCCTCTTAAAGGGCTAGAGGCCCTCGCCACCCACACCCGCTCCTGAAAGCAGCCTTGTTCCCGCCGGGCGAGGAGAGGGAGGAGCGGGGAAAGAGCCCGACGTGGGGTGCGAGGGGCGGCTCCGGAGGCACCGCCTGCTCCGGGCTAAGCGGGATGTCACACAATCCCAGAATATTCTGAGCTGGAAGCGACCCACAAGGATCATAGAATCCAACTGTTAAGTGAATGGCCCATGCAGGGATCAAAGCTTGGTGTTACTAGCACCATGCTCGAACCAATGGAGCTAATCTCCATACATCCCTTGGCACCAGGCACTTTTGGGGGAGCAAAGCCAGTTACTGGTGTCCCCAGTTACTGGTCCCCCACAGACCCAGACTCGGTCTCAAAGCTGCTGTCACCCACCCCCGGCTGTATTCCTGAAGTGGCCGGGCAAACCTCACACCTCTCTTACCGGGCGATCAGGATGATTCGGCCCTCAGGGTTCACAGCACTCCAACTGTGTGAGCACAACACTGGGAAAAGTGCTTTCCAGCTTCTCCTCCTGGTGCAAAGCTGATTCAGGACAAGGTCACAACTCTTTGGAGACACAGCATCCCACCCAGCCTGCCTCCCCTCTCCTTGCTCGTGTCCCATCTTTCCAACCCTCTCCACAGGTGCTCCCATCCTGCTCCTTGGTTCTTGTGCAGCACACCCCTCCTTCCTCATGGATGTCTGGATTTCAGGCCCTCTTCCCCCTTGACATGTTTCGCTGATGGATTACATGTGGCTTGTTTCCTGCTGGGTTAATTCTAACCCTTCTAGGGCCCTCGGCGTGACTTTGCCATCTTTGGCAGCAATTGCAACACCTTCCAGCGTACAGTCATCTGCAAACATAATTAATTTGTTGTTTACTTTTGTTTTCAAATCATTAATAAAGACATTAAATAAACCTGGGATGCGCTGTTTTTTCAGTAACTTTTTCTGGGTAGTTGCCAGGGGCTCGGTAAGTTCATTAGCTAATTCTGTTTAGTCTGGGGGTTGCATATTAGCCAGGCTGGCTGATTTGCACAGATTCAATTTTGCAAAGTATTCCCTTTCCTGCTCTTTATCTTAGGGTCTGCTGAGGGCTCTGGGAGGTTTTTCTCTCTATCTGTCCTCAGCAGTCCCTTCTCCTTGCCCCTTTTAAGGGCTGATGGAGGAAGAGGGAGTTACAGGGATTTGGCCTTCAGGGTGGAGTTTGATCTCTACTGTCCCCATCACGTCATGGGCAACAGGTGGCTGAACACATCCATTCCTCTTCCACCTACCAGAACCACCTCCAACTCACCAGGACAATCCCCAAACCACCAGGACCACCTCCCACCCACCAACACACATCCCTGGCTTTACTTCAGGCTCTCTATCCTCAGGTTTGCTTTGCTCACTGGGCCACTGGGAATGAACCATCCTTTGCCAGGGGAACATCAGCCTTGGATGAGAGCAGCAAGTACTGCTTGAGCAAGGAAATGGTTCCAAGCAACCTGAGTATCCTCCACCTCAAGGATGCTCAGGGTCCACTCCACAGGCAGGAGGCTGGCGGGAAAACATCCAAGACAAACCTGTGCACAGCAAGGACAGAGGAAAACTTCCACTGCTTTTTCAATTATTCTTATATTTCCCCCCTCCAACACGGAAATCACAACCTCTGCTTGAAACTTCCTGTGTTATCCAGAGGAACATCCCCACCAAGTCCTGCCGCAGGCAGCTTCGGCCGCCCCCCTCGCCGGAGCCCCGAGCACAGCCCTGTGCCCCGCATCTGGCCAGCACATTTCCCATCCCTCAGCCAGGCCCCGGCGGCAGCGGGGGATTTGTTTTTCCCTTTCCCAGCCAACATCTGGCTGAGCAGCAGAGGGGCAGAGCCAGCGTGGAGCGATGTCTTCACTCTCCGGGCAGGGCTGGCAGCCTGGTTCTGCATGAGGGACCCTTGTTCTTCCCCTGCAAGGCAGCTTCAACCACGGGGAGCCAATGCCAGTGCCAGCTCCACTTTCCGGCAGTGGGGAGCTGCCTTTGCCCTTAGGTGAGTGCCCACTCCGGGGAGCTGGAGGCCTGGGGAGACTTTTCGGAGGGGAAAAAATAAGAAAAATTAAATTCTTTCCTTCCCCCGCAGTCGTGGGGCCAGTGTTTGAGGCAGCTACGGTTCCCATCCCTTGTGGTGCAGGGCTGCTCCCCTCCTCCTCTCGGTGCTGGCTGACCCCCCGGCCTCCGGACGCACTTATTTATCCGATCCCAGCTTTATTTAGGATGTGTTTCCAGGGTAGGCGGTACAGAGGGAGGTGTGGAGGGCTGCTGAGGGGGTCCACAGCTGCAGCAGCCCTCCACCCAGAGCCCTGTCATGCCTGCAGGACACCCTGCTCATGTGGGCACCTCTCAGTCACCCCGCCTGTCATGGGAACCCTGCTTCATCCCCTGCATCTAAGCGCTGTGCGAGCTGGCCAAGCCGGGACCCGTTTCCAAGGGAGAGCCCTTTCCCTGGACAGGCATGCAGCCTGTTTGCTTGGCATGGGCAAAGCCGCCCCCGGCAACTATTCCCCTGGAATGCCAACATTCACCCGCAGGGAAGAGGCTCCCTGTGCACCCTTCAATAAGCAAAACTCAGCTCCTCTACTTGCCTTTCCCCTCCAAAACTACACCCTGCACCCTGGCTGGGCCTTGTGCCAGACCCAGGCTCTCCCCTGCCACCCACCACTGGCACAGGAGGGGGTCGGCCGCCCACGGAGTGAGGATGGGGGTCCCAATGGCTGTGAGGGGCTGCAGCTGGGGAAGCAAGTCTGTCTGAGGGAGGAGAGTGGTAAGCGTGCTTGGAGCACACCGCGAGCGAGCGCCTGGAAGGAATATCCCATCTGGCGCTGGCAGGAGACAGCACATTCATGAATGCTGCTGGGATTTAGCTTCTCAGCATCTGCCTTCCCATGTGCTGGAGGGATTACAAAAGGAAACGAAGCAAAGCCTTTGGATCTGACCTGGCTGAAGCAGTGCCGTGGCCAGAGGTAGCGGGTGGGTCTGGCCTGAGGTGGCGGCTCTGTAGCCTTGGCCATGCACCCATTCCCCCAGGAGCAGAGTGTTTCCCTCTTCGTGCTCGGGGCAAAAGCAGTGTGAACCTTGTGTCTGTGGTTTGAAACAGCTGGGCAGATGTGCTGGGCTCAGCCAGAGGAGTAGAGGGGGATGTCACAGGGTTTGTTTGGTGCTTCTGACATGCCTGCCTTGTCTTGGGGATGAACTCAAGGAGGAAGAGGATGCTGCAGGGCGTTGGGGGTGCTGCGGGCAGCTGGGGTTGCTGCAGGAAAGTTGGGAACGCTGCCTGCCTCTGCACCAGATGGGAGAAGCACAGTCTGAAGCTTGTTTGATGTCTGCAACCACCAACAAACCAGAGTTTGTACCTGTGGTGCTGTTAATTCAAGGAGAAAAACAGTTGGGTGCTAATTGTCCTGACAAGCTGCACCTGGGCTCTCACCACACCCTCCACACTGCCCACCACCCCGGCTGCCTTTAAATTCCGGTGCCTTCAGCTTTTGCTCCTTCTCACTAGAGCTGTGCTGTGACTCTGGGCGGATGCTGGGCTTGGATAGATGGTCTGCACCCCTTACCCAGTTTGGGGGATTCCCTTGTTCTTAGAGGACCAGGATGGGGATGAGGATGTGTCCCCAGCATGGTGAGCAAACCTCTCCTCTCTGTTGACTTGGTGTGCTACTTTACAGCATTCCCACCTGGGTACCTCACATGCAGCCTCTGTACAGGGATGGGGTTTTAAGTCCCCAAAAAGTCATGTGCTGGGGCTTTGGAGCTGTGCTAGACCATGGGACAACCCCTCTGGACCAGCCCCACAGCTCTGCTGCTGCTGCCCCAGACCCTGTGCAACGGGTTTGATGTGAGATGGACTTTATTTACACCTGTGGGGGATTTGGAGGGCTGTGGCTGTACTTCCCTGTGACTAATACCTTTTGCTCTTCCTTGAGCACAGAACACATCACTCTCCAGCATTAGTTTTAAAAAGGAAATCAATACAGCCCATTTATTTTTAGCTTGGATTTAGGATGCTTTGGAAGAGGATCTGAGCTGTGGAGGCAGCAGGCTCACCATCTTCTCCAGGGCTTGTCAGACAGAGGAACGAGCTTTTAACACTAGGTAGATATTGACTGATGTATTTTCAAGGCACTAATTCCCCACTGTGTGAGTGGGGAATTCTCTGAGGGCATGGGAAGGTCTTGGAGCACGTGGGAGAGCAGTGGTGAGCTGTGCTGGCTGCTCAGACTGATTTTGGCTATCCAGTGAGGTCTTGGGATCTAGCTGGACTGTGGCAGGTCTGGGCTTGGTCTTGGGGACCTTGTGATAGTAGAATTGTGGAGGGGTTTGGGTTGGAAGGGACTTTAAAGGTCATCCAGTTCCTGCCATGGGTAGAGACACATTCCACTATCCCAGGTTGCTCCAAGCCCCGTCCAACCGGACTGAACATGTGGGGCAGCCACAGCTTCTCTGAACAGCCTGTGCCAGGGCCTCACCGCCCTCACAGGGAGGAATTTCTCCCCAATATCCAATCTAACCCTGCCCTGTCAGTGTGAAGCCATTCCCCCTTGTCCTGTCACTCCCTGCCACAAGCATAGTGTCTGCCTGAAGAAACGCTCTTCCTCCCCCAGCCCGAGCTAAAGCCCACTAAAACCAGCCTGAGGCTACGCAGGCTCTGGGTAGCCTGAGTTGGCAGAGCACTGGGCACGGGGTGGGAGGTGAGGAAGATGCAGGCGGTGCCGGAGGAGGGCTGGGGCGGCCCTGCTCGGCTGGATGCGACAGCGAGCGTGTGCTCGGGATGCCTCGGTCTCACAGGGACTGTGATCGTGGGCACCCTCCTGCAGCAGGCAGGGTTCGGGAGCCGCTGGCAGCGGCCGCAGCCCAGGAGATGGCACCAGTGCTCTGCGCTTGCCCGGCCAGGGACGGGAGGAAGGGAGGGAGGGATGGATGCTCCGGGGGGATTGGGATGAGCAGGGGCCATGCAGGCCTCACTGCCAGCTCGGGCCCTTGTCAGTCCCAGGTCTAAGCAGGTGGGAACACGCTGGGGACTGATCCCCCTGCTTCTGGTCTGGCACTCGTGCTGATTTGGGGGGGGGCCTTACCTTGCTGCTATTTGGCCCCTTGTTGTTCATCTCTGCTGTCACTAAACCAGCCTGGGAAGGTGTGCAGGTGCAGAGACCTGCCTTCCCAAAAACGCATTTGTGCCAGGAGGACACACCAGAACAGCAGCAGCTCGAAACCCTGACCCTGCAAAGCCCTGGCTGCTGCTTCACCTGCTGCTCACCATTCAGCTTCTCAGAGAAAGATGAAGGTGTGTTCTTTACCTGGGAAGGTGGTGGTTTCTCCAGGTGCACTGACCTGGCCAGGGATGATGCTCATACTCCATCCCCAGCCAAGCTCATGGTGCCTGAAGCCCCCAAAGCTCTTATTCATCCCCATCTAATGTGTGGATTAAGCAGAGAAAGATGCAATGACCCACCCCCCACCCTTCACATTGCTCCAGCTTCCTGTGCTGTGGTTTCCCTCCCAGCCAGGTTTAACCGTGGGATTTCTCTCCCGGCAGAGGAACCCATCTGTCTTGGAGCAGATTAGAAAGATGTCACTTTGCCGGCACAGCCATTTATCACGGCGGCTGGGGAAATTAGCAGGGCCCAAGCAGGGAGGAGGGAAATTGGGCTTGTCCTGGAGCTCTAAGTAGGGGTTGTGGGGAATTCTAGCCAGACTATTTCTAGCTTGGCATTAGTTTGTCCTGAGAAGAAAACCAGTGCCTTGGATTTCCACCTTCAGGTCCTGATGTGGCAGAGAGCACTAAATTCTATCAAAATTTACAGGGCAGAATAGCTGGGATCTCTCAAGCATTGGGGTTTTATCCGAAGGCTAATATCCTCCTTCCAGTTGTTAATTCCAGGAGCCAGGGTATAAACAAAGACATAATAACAACAAGAGTGGGACAGAACATACCACCCTGTTGTGGTTTGCAGGGTTACCTGCACCTCTCTCTGGGAGCAGCCCAGGGGACCGCAGTGGGACAAGGGGCCTCAGTCACTATTTGCCAGCTGGAAACATGACAAAACTCAGGAAAGGGAATAAAAATTTTTTAAAAAAGCTATTTTGTAGCCACAGTGCTGCAAACAAACGAAGAGTAAAATGCAAATTAAAACAGATAAAAATTCCTTGGCAGTGTCTCCTTTAAGCGTCATATATTTTTATCTTGCTCTGGCTTTATTTGCTGGAAAGAGAAACATAAAGAGAGAAACATTCAATTAAACCTGCTTGTCAGCTGGAGGCCCCAAGCTGTGTCACCGGGGGCTGGAAGAGGGGGCTTTGCCAGGGGTCTCCTCTGCACCCTCCCCATCAGGGCGAGCTTGGGGTGGCTGGGACCATCTCTTGCCTGTCTGCTCGCCCACCACTGTCACAACCAGCTTGTGGCACAGGGTGGTACTTGCAAGGCAGTACTAATCACCATAGTAACAAGGGCCTTATTTCTGGCAGGATTTGTCCTCCTGGCTGCGTGGCAAAGTGGGGCTGTCTCCTCCATGGAGCGAGGCTGGCTGTCCTCCAGGGCACACTTGTGTATCTGCCCTCTTGGTGACACCAGCCTCACCTTGCCCATCGCCTGCTGGCTTCTTTCCTGGCTCCTCTCTGTGCCCTTTCCTTCTCTTCCCCACAGTGCCCCAGAGCACCTGGACTGGTGCCAGAAGGACCCAAGCCCTGCACTAAGGAGGCCACATAAATCCAGGGGTCAAAGCTGGGACTTTTGGGGTAGCAACTGCCTCTTCAGTTGCATGTGGGGACTCTCTGGTGTCCTCACACCACTAACACAAGAGGGAGATGCTTACAGGATGGTTTCTGCTTGGATCACCAGCTTTTTCTTCTGGAGGGTGAAATGTTGGCATTTGCCTGAGCTGTATCAATCCACAAAGGTGTGCAGCAGTTTCTAGATGGCAGGGATGAGGGCCAGCTGTGAAGCCCAGCATGTGACATTTTCCTGTGAACACAGTATCTCTGGAAAGAGTCAGAGAGAAGGTCCTGGGGATAAGTTTCTCCCCAAAGCAGGCAGGGCTTCTGTGACCATCCCCTGCCCCACCGGGCAGAGCTGATTCCCAGTAAAGACTGGTCATGTGGAGGATCCAGGTCATGTGCTGGTGGGAAGGAACTAGCTGCTGGCTTTTTTTCTGTGAAGGCACAAGGCAGTGGAGAAGATGCTTCCAGAAATAATGCCCTTGTGTGTACTTAGGCTTGCCTTGGTGGGAAGGGAATCTTCTGGCCTGGGTAGAAGGTGCTGGTTAGCAGTGGTGTGACAGGAGCAGCTGTGATGTGGATACCTGTCTCCTCATAACTAGAGTGAGACCAATGCCTTATTTCCTTGCATGAATTCATCAGTTGGCAATGACTTTCTGTCTCTATTGACCCTGGGCTAGAGCTGAGCCAGCGACATGGAGGGAAAAGAGTCTATTTATCCATGAAAAATACTCCTGAGGTATCTTGAGCCTCTTCAAGCTTCAAATACTGTTGGAACCATGGATGTGCTGTGCATGGGGAGGCGCTGGTAGGACTGGAGCACCCAGTAAGGGTGCATGGAGCCTCGCTGAAACCTCAGGTGATACTCATGAGATGTGGGAGAGCTGCTCTCTGGGCAGACAAAAAATGTCAGGGAGAGTGGCAGCTCAGCAGCCCAGGGCAGGCTCACCTCCTGCCAGGATCCTGCAGCCCACCAGCAGCTTCATTGAGCCCCTGGAAAACTGTCATCCACTGACATGGCACAAATAGAGCTGTTTCACCAAAAAAACCCGCAGACAAAACAGCTTCTGTTGTGTTTCCACTTGATGTGCTCTTGGTGAACCCCCTGGCTGTGAGCACTTGGGTGGGCCTGGGTCACATTGCAGATGGAGAGAGGGAAGTAGAAATGATAGAAACAGGACATGAGCCAGGAAAAACTGACTAGTTGGAGAAGAAAATGGGGCAAAAATGTTTAAGGTGGGAGAAGAGCCCCCATCCCTGGGGCATGGGTTTGCTTCAGCCCTTCCATCACCTCCTCAGCCTCTCCAGTCAATGCCCCTTTTCCCCCTACTCCTACATCCTCTGCATCTCTCCAGCTGACCCCATGCATGTTCCCACCCTCTCTTACCCCCATCAGAACCCCCAGTTAAGGAGCTGTACCCACTTCCACAAAATCATGCATCCCTCTCCTTACCCTGTCCCCTTAAATGGATGAAAATTCCCCATTGTTACTGACTTTGCTCATTCCACATACTCTCAGGGAGGCACATCAAATTTAATTCCTGTGCAGGTAATCATTATTTTTATTTTCTAGCTTGTTAGAAGGGCCAGGTACATCCCAGAAGACTTTCCTGTGAAAGCCAAGGCTGCCAGGATGCGTGTGAAGAAAGGATCAAGACCTCTTCATCTGGAGGAAGATGATCCCCAGACAACCCAGACCCTGGGGGAATTAACCACAAGAAGAAGAACTCAAGTTGGAGGAGGAAGAGTAAGGCAGGAGGAATAAAGGGTGAGCCAGCTGTAAAGAAAGGAGGAGAGAGCATGGAGGCTGTGGGGATGGATTTTTGGAGTAGCTTTTGGTTGTATTTGTTGGAAACTGCTCCTTTGTCAAAGAGAAAGAGTGTGTGGGGAAGGTCAGGCTCGATAAATCTCCCCAGTTTGAAAGCAGGCATTCAGAAGCACTCCGGAATGTCCATTCCTGTGATTTGTAAGCATCCAAAACAGGGAAGAGTTGGTTCAAAAGACTTTTTGCCTAGGAAATGTGAGTTTGCAGTGCAACATCTAAAGACAAAAAATGAAGCAAACCCTGATGACTGAATCCAGTCAGGATTTCTGATGGGGGTGGGTTTGGCTCCCATTCTTTCCTTGCAGCACTTCCTGGCCGTCTCTGTGTCTTTGCAGTGAGGACAACAGCCCTTTTGGGTGACAAAGACCTTTCCTATCATTTCTAGCAAGCAAGTGTCTGAAATCCAGTCCAGAACCCTGAAAAGGGGATTCAGGAAACTGGAAATTCAATCCTATTGAAAACTCAGTCCTGCCCAAGTTGTGGTTTTGGGAGTGCTGTCACTGACTCCCACCCCTGATTTTCCAGCGTGGCTCCAGCCCTGGGATGTAGGGAACATCCTCAGCCTGGCACTGACACAGGGTAAGTCACTGAATTTGGGTGATCTTTAAATGTTCTGTGCTAGAGTGACTTGTGAATGTTGTGTGGTTAATTGGGACTAATGGAAATTAAATGAGAATGGTAGAGAAGCCTGAGAGGACTAAACTGCATTGGGAATAGGCTGCAAGGGGGGGAAGTGTTACCTGGAAAGCACCTGGGGAGGCGGCTGCTGGCAGGGGATGGAGTTGGGGATGGATGGTGAGTGGAGCTGGGGGATGATGTGAGAGAGGATCTGCCTGCCAAAAACACCCTGCAAAAGCTCTGGGGGCAGGGATGCAGGAGCAGAGCTGCCTGCAGCCCCACACCACCTTCTCCCAGTGCCTGTCTTCCCACAGGGGCTCGGCTCACCTCCAACTCTGGCTTGTGGGGTTTTGTGTTTATGTTTTTTTCATCTGGAAAAGTCTCGTGGGGGCAGCTGTTGAGAGGCAAAGAAGCTGAATTGGATTTTTGTGCCTGCACGAAGTAGGCTCTGGTTACATAGTCCGAGAGAATAGGATCCTAAATTGGATTTCGCTGCTCACTTGGAATGGGCTCCAGTCGTGTGGGATTATTGGGGATTTAAAGCTAATATATAGGAAATGATAATGAAACCATCACCCAGCCAAGAAGCTGGGGAGCTGCTACATTCACAAATGAGGAGGAATCTCCCAATTAACACCTGAGCCATGAACAGAGCATTGCTTGGGATGCTGGAGTGTAAATCAAAATTTACAGGATCACAGGTGGTTATTATCTCCTCCTCTGATGTGAAACAAAGGCACATGTGCCAGCATGGCCAGCTCCATCCCACTCATTTCCTTTCCATGCCTTTCCCAGCCAGGCAGGCCCTCACGGGGGCTTGAGGGTTTTGCAGATCTATGGATGGGTCCTGCCATGGACCCCTCCATGGATCTGCAAAATCCCTGTGTTCTCTAGTAAAATCAATAGATTTTTTTTTTTTTTTCAAGAGTGAAATCTGGGATGTTTTACTGGCTTTGCCTCCTGCTGACATTTAATGACTGATTTGTTTCCCCTCCTCTGCCTCACCCTTGTTTTGGCCCCAGAAATGTTAAGGCTAATTGGAAGTTTCATTTCTCCTCTTGTTTTAGCGTGCCCACCAGAGCACTGGGACACCGGGTGGAATGTACCAGCATTACCTGGTGCTGGTGTGGGCAGCCCCTGCCCCAGGGGCTGGGGACAGTTCTGTTTGGGGAGTGCTCCCACAAGACGCTTAGCCAGAGACCATGGCTGAGAGCTGGGCCCTGATCTGATCCAACAGCTCTTTTTATGGAGAGATAATCCAAGTGGAGCTGTGGGAACCCATTTGGCAAAAGGGGAGGTCTGGTCAACAGGTGGGATCTGGGGGTGAGAGGTTGTGAGGCTCCCTGGGTCCCTGCAGGGGGATCCTGCTCTGGGGAACCAGGGCCCTGGCCCATGCTGGGGGCTCCTGGTGGGGTGGGGAGCAGGGCTGGGTGCCAGCAGATGGCACTCTGGAATGTGCCACTCAGCCTCCTGCTCTGCTCCCAAATGGCTTCCCTGGCTTCTCTGAGCTGGGGCTGGCTGCCCTCCTGCCCTGCCCTCCATCCCCCTCACTGCCTGCAGCCCCTGTGCCCCACATCTGCTCCTCATCCAGGTACTTTCCAGCCTCTGTTTTCCTCTCCCGGGGTTGCTGGGGGTGAGGAAGGAGGCCAGAGGCCCCCTCTTGCCAGAGGGGGCTGCGCAGAGACTCCAGCCCCAGGTTTTGGGGCTTGGGTTGGAAAGGGGAGCATCACGGGGAGGAGGGCTGGGAGCAGAATCATGCAGAGGCAGTTTATTTTCTGTCCCTTGGGTGGTAGGCTCTCACCTCTGCCTCAAATTACAAGTCATGTCACATCTTGGGAGGCTCGAAATTGTGTTTCTCAGCAATGTTCCCAAAGAGATTAGAAGCACCGAGATGGCTGAAATACCCTCTGAGCCCGGAGCAGAACAAGCCACTGAACAAGAAGTGGGATGGGGAAAGAGCTGCAGCATCCTCACCAGGGTGGAGGGGAGGGCTGGGGGCTCCAGCTCCTGGCTGAAGATAGGTTTTTCAGTGCTGGTTCATCCTGGTGCTCATGGGATGTGGTAAGAGCTGGGGTAGCCACCTACCCTCTGGCACAGGATGGAGAGGCCCAACCACCATCCCAAATAGTTCATGGTGTCTTTTAACCCATTGAGCACAAGGTGCTGCTCCCCAGATTTATAGATGGAAAGTGAGGAGCTGTGATTTATGGGAATTAAGAAGGGCCAAGCAGTCAGTGAGCAGCTGGCCCTGAGCATGGAAGGGATTGGTTTCCAGGGCTGAGAGGAGAAGGCAGAGATTCAACACTTCCTGATATGGGGCAGAAGCTGCCTGTCTTTCTAAAGCTTGGCTGCTTATTCCTACAGTTGCCCAGCTCCAATTCTTCACATCTTTTTTTTTGGCTGCTGGAACCCCTGCACAGCAGAGAGCTGAGTTGGCTGTGGCTCTGCATCCTGGTCCTCACTTGTCCCCTCCCTCCCATCCTTATCTCCATTCCTGGTACTGTGCAGAGCAGTCTGAGATGTCACCAAAGCAAATTGGTCCCAAGGTGCTGCTTTGAGGGCCTGGCTGACAGAGTGATTTGTGATCAGCCGGCTGAACCGACACATCACGCAGCAATTAGAGACCTCCTGGAATGGGAGACATCCAGCCAGGCAGGGATGGAGCCGGGTACAAATATTGGAGGAGCCATTAAAGATGCAAACTTGTTATCTCCCAGGCAATCCAGAGCCTCTCGCAAGGATATTAGTGCCAGAGCAGCCCACAGGGATGATGGATGCATCCATAGGCATGGGTCCTGTGTTATGCAGTGGATGGAAAGACGAGCTTGATGACAGACGTGTCTGCAAACGTGGCCATCATCCCAATTACAGCCTGGGAAGAGCTGCAGGGTGTGAGGAATGGGAATGGGTGAAAAGGGGTGTCAACAGAGTGGGACAAACTGGGGCGTGCTGCAAGGAAAGGTCCTGGAGTGTTGAAAACCAGAGAACCAGTGAAGGAGGAGCTGGGATTGAAGGAGGAGCTTGAGTGGTTGGGTTTATTTGGTGAAGATCTGCCTCCCACTGGGATTCACTGCTCCGGACGTCACTGGCTAATTATGCTGCCCTGTTCCCTGTGACCTGCGAGACTCAGCTAAAGCCTTGCCTCTGAGGTCAGCAAAGCTAATTGAACTGAATGTCCAGCGAGAGCAGTTACGTGGCTCTTTTCACAGTGGGCTTTTTCCACATGTCTGGAAAAATGCAAGCTGAAAGGGAATTGCCCTCTCCTGTCAGCCTGGTGGGACCTGCTGCTCCAGTCTTGGATGAGCTGTGCTTGGGGAAGGTGGTCCTTCAGCACATGTGGAGGAAGAGCTGCAGGGCAGTGGGATCCTGGGAGGTCTTTAAATTTTCCTGCTCTGGTGAGAGACCCCCCAAACCTGTTTTTATCTGGTTGTGCAGCTTTCTCTCTGCAATTACAATGTGCTCAGTGTGCAGAGTGAAATTAATACAGAGCCACACTTACCCTGGGAATATTTGAGCAAGTTTTCAAATGAATATTCATTGGAATTTTCATGCTCTTACGTCTTGCTTGGCCCATCATGGCTGTAACTGGGCAGCTGGGTCAGCGATTTCCGGGGCACTGCTTGCCATGTCAGAAATGCTGGAAATGTCCCAAAAGACTGCATCCACCTCTGATTTTCTCTGCAGCCTTTGAAGTTGTGGGTATGATGTGAAACCTGCTGTTGACATCTGTACTGTGAGAAAAGAGGAGCTGTGCCTGGGGTGCAGCTCCTGTCTCCCATCCCAGTGGTGCTGGTTGGCTGGAGGAGAGGGAGTTTGCAGCCCTGAGAGGGAAGGTGTCCAACATCCAGGAGCCAGCTCAGAGCTGCAGGATACATGTGGACTCTGCAATTGTAATAAAAGTATCTGAGCTGACCTGTGGCCAGCTCCATAGAGATCTCTCTGTGCTGCAGCTAAATGAGCTGGTAGCAGATTTGGGCAAGACTAAAATTAAACCAGGTCAGGTACAGGCAGTATTGTGGAGCCAGGAGCCAGAGTTTCAAAGCACGCTCGCTCTGAGAGAGGGAGAGCAGGAAAAAACCTTCCTGCCTATGCAGAGGACATTTCCAGAGCTCTAATCCTTTGATTATAACAGATCTTAGGAGAAACTGTGCTACTCCTTGAAGATGGGAAGGGAAAAAACCCATAACTATTCTGAACTGATGGAAGTGGAGCTGCTAATCAGACGAGAATAATGATCTATTTATTGGATGTGAGACATTTAATAATGAAATACCAACTGTCTCCCCTAATTCCTGTGACTAATGGAGAAGGACATAGTAAAAAGTGCTGGAAGACAGACTGAGGTGGGGCAGTGGGAGTTTAGACAAGGACAAAGAGAAAACATGAACTAAGGACTGCCAGCAGCTTCAGGAGGGAATGGGAGTTTCTGGGCTGTATTTCAGGAGAGGGGAATGAAAATACACCCACGGATGCACCCATCAACCAGCCAGGGGAGCTGGGGCTGCTGGAGAGGAGCCTCTGCTCATGCAGAGGCTGCAGCAGCTCAGAGTGCTGGTGGAGTGATCCTGTCTTGGACTCTGGGTGGTGAGTATGGCATGTGGGAATGGCTTGGATGGCTCGGGGGCTGTGCTTGGCAAGGCCCCTGAGCCACCAGACAGAGGAGGTGTGACAAGTGGATTCTGCTCCATTCCTGGAGCTGCACGTGCCACCCCCAGTGCAGTAGCAGAGCCTGTAGCTAGGTGCCACTCAGCACCAAGGCGTCATTATTTTTTATGAACTAAGAGAACATTCCCTAATGCGCCTTGGAACATTATCGTAAATAATTAAATCTGAACTGCAGTTGTCACAGTAAATGAACAAAAGATTGTTCCGCTCCCCATGTGCAAAGTACAAATCACAGACTTTTAGTCTCCCTCAATTTTTACTGCCAGTTTAAGGAAAATGGCAAAGAACTGATATAAAGTTTCCAGGTTGGGAGAGAATCCAAAATCTCTCCTAAAAAGCCAGCATTTGGGCAGATCTAATCTGTTTTTCTCTCTGTAAGGGCTGAGGAGACTGGGAAGCTCGTTTTGATGGCTCAGATCATAGAATTTCAGAATGGCTTGGGTTGGAAGGGACTTTAAAGATCACCCAGTTCCAACTCACCCTGCAGGGACACCTTCCACTAGACCAGGCTGCTCAGGTTTCCTGGGATTTGCAAGTCCTACCTTAAAAGTAAAGCTCAAATCCCTCTCTAGCTGAGGAAACGCTTCTATGTGTGCTTAAGTTAAAAGGATGTAACAGGGCACAATTAGGGGGCTATTTATGTAACAAGGGTTTAGTTTAGCTCTTGGGCCATCCCCCCTGGTCTGCTCCTAAATCAGCTGCTAGAGCCAAGCAAAAAAACGATGTTCCCAAGAGGTGGGATCCAGGCCTGGCGTGGCTGGACTGAGGGAGAACAAAATACAGCCTGTGTCTGGAAAGATGGCTCCTGTATATCACAGGGACCCCTGCAGCCACCCAGGCTGTGCTTTGGAGAGCATGTCCTGCCCCCTTCCCTTGATTTAAGGCTGTCAATGTTGAGGACACAACGATTTGATGATGGATCCTGCTGCCTGTGATACCTATCTGAGGTACGTCTCGCCTCCCTAAATCTTCCTGTATGGGGCTTAATTCAGTGCAAAATGACACTGCAGGTGTCAACAAGGCTGGGTGCTGGCTTAGATGGGATCCCCAGGCTGTGGCCACTGTGCCCAGCACACACCACTAGCCTCCAGTAAGGGAGAGCGAGTGGCAGAATAATCACCTTCCTCTGCTCCATTCCAGGTTTATGATGCAAAACGTTTTAAAAGGGCGAATAATTAAGTGCTGCTCATAAAAAGGGCTGCTTGGCACTGCTGCCAGACTCCTCTGGCTCTAGGATCCGTGATCCAGATGGGGCTGTGCTGAGCTGAGACCCGTCCTCTGCCAGGCACTGGGCTCAGGGGGACTGGGGGGGGGGGGCAGAGGGGGGACTGAACACCCCAGTTTTATCTGACAAGGAGGACAGAAACTTTCCATTTGCTGAACAGGCCCCCATAGCTGAATCCATTCACAGGCTGTCCGGTGCAGGGGGTGTTTCTCTTGGCAAGATCCAGCAGTGGTAAATAATCCAGAATTTGTGCTTGATGGATGTTCACTCCACGCCAGCCTGTCTCCTGAGAGTTATATAATTCCCTTTCTTGCAGCTCAGCTGTAAATCCAGAGTGATTCATGGCAGGTCCCTCCACCAAAAGCATTTACAGCCCTGCCACCCTTGGGCAGGAAAGGACAGGGCAGAGGGCACGGGGTGGCCTGTGCTGCCCTGGGGGAATGCTGTTTGCCCAGGTACACTGGGTCTCCATGGGCTGAATCCCTTGAGCTGGGTTGCTCTGAGTGGCATCAGGTGTCCCATGAGGATGGGACAGTCTGCTCCTCTCCCTCTGGCTGACAGCAGCCTCTCTTTCCTGGCATTGTGGCGTGGGTGAACCAACCTCTGTGGCTCTGGAAGGGTCCCATCAGCTCTGAAAGTCCCAGAGAGCAGGGGGAAGCCAAATTACGGATGGGTTTTTGGAGGGAACCATCCCTTATTCTGCTGTGTAAGCTCCTGCCTGGCCTTAAGCCTGACTGAGGTGGTGGAGGCCTGTGGGATTTATGGTCGGGCTGGGCCCTGCCCACTCCAGTACTGCTGGAGGGGGCTGTGGCACCCCAGGGATTGGGGAATGAAGAAGCAGCTCTGCAAATATTCCTGTTGCAATGTGTTCAGTGCTCAGGGGTGATATCCCGTCTGCAATATTAGCAAACATAACAGAGTATATCCCTACTCCCTCCCTTAAATCAGATGGACCCCGTGGTGGAGTGGAGGGAGCTGAAAAATTCCCCAGGCAGTTACAAAGGCAGGGAAATTTAATTAATTCTTATCTCCGACAGAGGCAGCAAGCAGCAGGCAGGAAAAAGGAGCTTTTTGGCCTCTTTTCCATGCTGAGGAGCTGGAGAGTAAGGGAGGCTGCTGGACTCTGCCCAGCATAGGGGCTCCCCATTCCCATCCTGATGCCTGAGCATGGGAATCTGCTGGGAGGAAAGGAAACAGAAGCCTGCCAGCCTGCTGCTCATAGGTTTGATCCATCAAAATCCAGGCACCTAACCACGTCAAAACTCTGGGACATATAAATAGCTATTTCCAGGTACTGGAAGTATGGCTAAATAAAACCAGCTTGGCTCAACTGCTCATTGAAGACAATAAACACCTGTAAATTTGAGGTGGCTGTGACGCACTGCTAGCGCACCCATTCCTACTTGGAAAAATATTTTTGAGTGGTATTTATCTCTGGTGGTTGGCTCTGGGGTTGGGAAGTCACGGCAGGGCTGGATGGTGCAGTGAGGGGCAGAGGGGGAAGCCAGGAGCATGGAGCAGGGCGTGGGTGGTTCTGGGGAAAAGGGGGCACATGTCTGATGGTGGGATGGAGATCCACTGAAAGGGTCACCTTCTGCAGCTGGTCCAAAAGCTTCAAAGCTGCCTGGAGCGTGAGGTTTTGAGCAGAGCCAGGGTCAGGGGTGGTGTCCTGCAAGGGGAGAGCTGCTCCAAGCACCCCAGCTTCCCCCTCTGCCCCTCACTGCACCATCCAGCCCTGCCGTGACTTCCCAACCCCAGAGCCAACCACCAGAGATAAATACCACTCAAAAATATTTTTCCAAGTAGGAATGGGTGCGCTAGCAGTGCGTCACAGCCACCTCAGCTGCCCCTGGGAAATCCCTTTACCTGGGGACAGAGGTTGGGGATGGTGGGACCAAGGACAAACCCCAGTCATGGTGAGGCTGTGGTGCTGTGCTCTGGGCAGGAGAAGAAAGTCCCTGCCCTATGCAGGGTGTTCAAACTCCATCCAACTTCACCAATGCTGATCATTTCTTCAGTGTTTAATGTTCCTGTCCTCCCAAGAAGCTTCGCTTTCTTTTTTCTCTTCTCTTCCTCCCTGTCACTGGCCATTGCATTTTCATCTT
Source organism: Corvus kubaryi (assembly GCF_017639235.1). NCBI lineage: Eukaryota > Metazoa > Chordata > Aves > Passeriformes > Corvidae > Corvus > Corvus kubaryi. The sequence goes on from NW_024581488.1 coordinate 21,262, forward strand.
ATTCTGCCGATAGTTCATTTTCATTTGACACATTAATCTATGCTTCTTTCTGTAAAGATAACTCATCCCTGCGTGATGGCAGGAGTGCATAACCAGCACCATGCCAGGAATATTTTACTCCCTTTGAAAAGACGATGGAATAACAAGTAACCAGAGTTGAGCTGGTATCACCCATCCATTTTAAGAAGCCAGAGGTCCCTGCAAGAGACCTGGTGTAAGAGCTTTGCAGGTGGGTGAGATTTGGAACAGGAGCTGGGAGTCACGATGCCAAGGTGGGGCTGGATGCTGGGCCCCCCCCTTCCCTACGCACACTGGAGCATTGGGCTGGTGGCACTGGGTTCATTTATTTGCTGCTGTTAATCAGGGTTGTGGCTGGCTGGCAGCTTTAATGCTGTTTATATAAGGAACGGTAGCAGTGTACAAGAGCAATTATTCCCACCAACGTGCCTGGGGTGGGAACTGTGCTGATCTGCCACCCCATCCCCAACAGCAGGGGCATGGGAGGTACCACACAGGGTGACAAATGTCACCGAGAGGAAGATTTGACAGCAAAAGCTGCCCAGCTTCCCCTGCACCCATCTGCCAAAACCACACAGCTCCGGGGATGCTCACGGTGCTGTTCCCTTAAATGCTTAAAAGGACTCCATCTGGTTTTAATTATTCAAATGAGCTGACAGGGTAATCAATATAAATGGTTAAATGTGGCCAGGACTAGTGTCAGCTCTGCTGCAGCACCCATAAAAGCTCTGGTGAGGGGGTTTAGCTGCTGGAGGGGTGCTGGGGTTCCCCTCGTCTGTGGGGATGGGTGACATCGCAGCCTAGGCTGGGGGTCACAAGGGAGGGTGTGTGCCCTCAGCCACCCTGTCAGATGCAGGATTTAAAGCCATAACCTGCGGTACTTCTGGCTCTGGCTGCTTTTTTATTGCTAATATACTGCTAATTGCACTCTGCTATGTGGTGATACTAATAAAGAGAGATTTAGAAAGCAGGAGGCTGGAGAGAGTAAATCAAGGGCACGGCACAGCCTCAGCTCTCTGCATCACAATTACCCACAGCTCCCGGGCACCGGGAAAGGGTGAGGGACCCCACCACCAGGACCTGCATCTGGGGTCCCCAGAGCACCAGGAGATGCCGGTGGGTGACACATCCCGGGGTGGGAACTGCAACTCCTC
>NW_024581489.1:0-22426 GCF_017639235.1 Corvus kubaryi
CTCCGTGTCTCACGTGGTGGGCCCGGCCGCCTCACATCCATGCTGCTTGACCCTTGACTTTCTCCACTCCCAGCAATTTTTGGCAGTACCCACCCTTCTCCGGGATGCTTTCCGTCTGCCACCGGCCGTCTTCTGTCCGGCTGTCAGGCAGCCAAGCACAGCCCTCGGGCACAGGGCAGCTCCCAGAGGTATAGCCCGGAGCCACGCGGAATGGGTCATACACCCCGGGGAAGAAGGACGGAAAATGGGAATTTATCACGCTCTTGGATCCACAGCTCAGGGCATAAACATCTCCCACCCCGCCCTGATGCCAGCTGAGAGGCCTTGTTTGGTCTGTCCTGAGGATAAACGACTGGTAATGGGTGACAAATCAGGCGGCATCGTCCCTATCCTGGGGCTGGGAAGAGCTACAGCAGTCCTGCTCCTCTGGATTTTAGCCTGGCTTTGCAGAGTCCAGTGCTGCCCTGACGCTCAGCTCTGCTTTGCGAAGCAAGGGCTTTGTGAAAGATTCTCTGACTTTATAGAATGTATTTAGAATGCACTTTATAGAATATATTCATATTCTATCAATATAACAGAATAAAAATTATCCTCATATTACAATATCTAACAATATTCTGCTATATTGGTCAATATAACATAAAAACTCGACCTCCCTTTTTCTGCTCTGTTTGCCTCAGAGAAGGTCTGAGGGGTGTCCCATCCCTGTGCAGCATGGCAATGTCCAACCAAGCACAGGGCACGATGGAGACAGCTCAGGGAAGGGCTGGTTTGGGAACGAGGGAGCTCTGATGGACACCTTCCTTTCTCAGTGTTTCCAGGGGGCTTGAAGATACGGTGTGGTGAAGGGGCTGAAGGCAAACAAGGCTTGGGATACCCAGGCGAGAGCTGGGAAGTGCACAGGAGTTTCTAGGAGTCTCCCAGCTGGGGGTGATGCTAATGCTCGGGAAGCTGGCTTCCCAAAAAGGAGACAAGCCGAGCCCAGCACCTGGAAAGAGCCATGGGAGCAGCCCCGGGGAGCCGAGGCTGGGCTGGGCCAACGCCTGTTGCGAACAGTCTGTGCTTTGAGCTTTATTTAGGCACGCAGGCTCCCGCCTCCCAGGCCCTGTTCCTGTCCAGCCTTCAACCTGACGTGAGCTCCTCGGGGTGAGCTTAACCCTGTCCTGCAATCTTGCAGGAATGTACTTATTATATATTTGCCCGCAGCCCTCTGTTGCTAAATATAAGAGTGAGACAAGAATATTCCTTCCCGATTCCCACGATACCAGTTTGCGTTCTCCCCCCTTTTCAGCATTTTTCCTGTTCTTTCCCATCAGCTGGAAACTTTTCCAGCTGGTTTGAGCTATGACCCTATAACATGTGGCGCGATCATAAAAAAGAAAGTTTGAATAAATCAGTCAGATTTCCAAAAGTGGAGGAAAGGAAGAGCTGAGGTGGCTCCATGGAGCTGAGAAACCTGGAGAAGGCAGAAGGGATCCTGGATGGATACCCTAGGGCAGACACTGCTCCCTATGCATGGGCAGATATCCTGGACAAGCCAGTATCCCAATCCCCTCCCCAGGACCCCATCACTGCTTCTGGGGTCCACCTAAGCTTTGGAGGGTGTCACATTTTTGGTACCCACTTGCTGAAATCTTGGGGTAAACACTGCTCACGGGGAGTCTACACGTCCAATTCTCTCTTCTCCTCTCATTCCAAACCTCCAGTAAGAGGGATTTTGGGGGAGGGGGAGCCCAGCCTGTGGGTGACCTCACTGGGAGCCGGAGGGGAGCAAGGCTGTCAAAAAACAGTTTACTAAAGCTTCACACTCTGATGTCAAGAGGCCAAGTTTTATGAGTGTTTTTTCTTTTTGGTATAATCCTGTATTTGATGAAGTGCATGATGACTCTTCCCATGCTGGGCTGGGAAGGAAGCCCCAGGTTCCTGAACCTGAGCTTGGAGGGAGCACAAAACACGGGCTTTACCCCCACAAACCTCAGCCCCGTGCTCAGCATGCTGCTTGTGGCTCTCCCTGATGGAGACACAGGGATGTCCCATGGTGGGCAGCCCATGGGAACACCTGGAATGAGTGCTGCTGGTCTCAGCGGGGATGTTCTCAACTGCAGGGAGCTGGTGGGAAGCTGCTGCCCAGACCCAGGGTCACAGCTGGCACATCTGTTTCACCCCAATGCAGAAACAGTCCCCAGTATTGGAAAAGGGGTGTAAAGCCCCTTTTCTTCCCCAGCCCCACGTGTTGATGGCAGGGAGATGCCCATTGATCCCCAGAGTTGTGTTACAGCCGTGGGGGCAGCTGTCAGTGAAAGACATGGGCTCTTTTTGGGGGTTTCTCCAGCCCATTCACCATGAAAGAGTTTGGGACTGCCAGGGCAGCCCTCAGACCCATCCTGGACATGGCGCAAGCAACAGATCCATGTGGGGAAATCCCATCCCGGGATGGAAAGGTCAGGGCTGGGAGGAAGGAGACCACTCTGTTCATTAACAAAAGGGATTTTTTTCCACTCAGCTTGCCAGGCACCCTCCTATTTTGGTGCATGACAAAAAATAGAAAGAACAAGGCCTAAGGTAATGAAAGGAGCATGTCCCAGAGGCCAACTGCTCTCTGGGAGGGAACAGGGACAACAAGGGAGCAACAGCAGCCCTGCAAGTGCTGAGGGCCACAAGGCTGGGCTCTGGGATCATCCTCCTCCTTGCACTGACAAGGCGGGGATGCAGAAGATGGTTGGGATGCAAAAGACTGGGGGTTTTCGGAACTGCTGGGAGCAAGCTCCTGCCTCACTGCTGGTCAGGGTTCTGGTCCCCAGGGAGAAGTTTGGGGAAGGGAAACTGCTCAGTGAATGATATGAGCCTGCTGGGTCTCAGACCATGGCAGCTCTGAGCATCATGGAGCAGGGGAGGGAGCAGGGAGGGAACAGGGCTGTGGGACGGCTGTCAGGATGCTGAAGCTGGACACACGTCCATGCCAAGAGCTGGGTGGGCAAACTTGGCTGCTTCATGGGGAAAACTGGGTATAAATCCCCCTCTTCTGTCCCGCAGTAACTGCTTTGCCCAGCTCTGACCCTGTGCAGCAGCCAGCCTTGTGGCACCATGGGGAGGACCCTCAGCCCCAGCTGGTCCCCGGAGCCCTGTCACCCCAGGGATGGTCCCACACCCCTCTGGGGCTGTGCTGGTGAGAGAGGTCAGCCCCTCACCCCTCGCCCCAGGCCACCGGCCACCCCGGTGCCCAGGACAGCCGGACGGAGCAGCCCCGGGAGGTGCCACACACCCTGCAAACGCTCTGGCTCCCTCCTTGCCGCCGAGCCCCCGCTCCTGGGATGAAGAGGGGCTGCCCTCGCAGACGCTCCCGTGGCAAGGCTAAACATGGGCAGGGAGGGCTGGCGTGCTCCCTCCCCATGGCGCCGGGCTTGGCGGGGCAGCGACGGTGCCTTTCTCCCGACGGCTGCCCCTGGCGCCGACCAAAGCCCCGCGGCTGCTCCGAGCCCCGTCCCACACAGCAGCGCATCCGCGTGTGCCCCTGCGGAAAGCACTCAGCAAGGCACCCACCGCCCTGCGAGCCACGCTGGGCGAGCCGCCCCTCTCCCACCCTCGGTTTCCCCAACACCCTGCCCCCAAACTGGCAGCACCGTGCCCCTGCCAGCTCGGCGACAGGCCCCCCGCACCCCTGGCAGGGACAGCCTGCACCCATCGGTCACCCATGTGCACAGCGCTCCCCGCTGGTTCCCCAGCTCTCCCAGGAGCCGGATCCCGCAGGATTTCCCACCCTTCACTCTCGGGCGGGCTGCGGGGACGGGACTCACCTCCGGCCGGGGGTCCCGCGCTGAGGGGCTGGGGGTGGCCGGCCAGCAGCAGCAGCAGCACCGTGGCGATGCCACCTCGGGCACCCATCGTGTCCCCCGGGGCCGGAGCAGCGGCGAGGGCTCCGGGACGGCACAACCTCGGCCGGCGCCTGCTCCCAGGCGAGGGCTCCCGCTACTACTATATTTAATAAAGCGGAGCGAGGGAGGGACCTGTAACCTCTCCTGCCTGTCAGAAAGAAGAAATTCGCTCAGATTACAAACCAAATTTTCCCTCTTAAAGGGCTAGAGGCCCTCGCCACCCACACCCGCTCCTGAAAGCAGCCTTGTTCCCGCCGGGCGAGGAGAGGGAGGAGCGGGGAAAGAGCCCGACGTGGGGTGCGAGGGGCGGCTCCGGAGGCACCGCCTGCTCCGGGCTAAGCGGGATGTCACACAATCCCAGAATATTCTGAGCTGGAAGCGACCCACAAGGATCATAGAATCCAACTGTTAAGTGAATGGCCCATGCAGGGATCAAAGCTTGGTGTTACTAGCACCATGCTCGAACCAATGGAGCTAATCTCCATACATCCCTTGGCACCAGGCACTTTTGGGGGAGCAAAGCCAGTTACTGGTGTCCCCAGTTACTGGTCCCCCACAGACCCAGACTCGGTCTCAAAGCTGCTGTCACCCACCCCCGGCTGTATTCCTGAAGTGGCCGGGCAAACCTCACACCTCTCTTACCGGGCAATCAGGATGATTCGGCCCTCAGGGTTCACAGCACTCCAACTGTGTGAGCACAACACTGGGAAAAGTGCTTTCCAGCTTCTCCTCCTGGTGCAAAGCTGATTCAGGACAAGGTCACAACTCTTTGGAGACACAGCATCCCACCCAGCCTGCCTCCCCTCTCCTTGCTCGTGTCCCATCTTTCCAACCCTCTCCACAGGTGCTCCCATCCTGCTCCTTGGTTCTTGTGCAGCACACCCCTCCTTCCTCATGGATGTCTGGATTTCAGGCCCTCTTCCCCCTTGACATGTTTCGCTGATGGATTACATGTGGCTTGTTTCCTGCTGGGTTAATTCTAACCCTTCTAGGGCCCTCGGCGTGACTTTGCCATCTTTGGCAGCAATTGCAACACCTTCCAGCGTACAGTCATCTGCAAACATAATTAATTTGTTGTTTACTTTTGTTTTCAAATCATTAATAAAGACATTAAATAAACCTGGGATGCGCTGTTTTTTCAGTAACTTTTTCTGGGTAGTTGCCAGGGGCTCGGTAAGTTCATTAGCTAATTCTGTTTAGTCTGGGGGTTGCATATTAGCCAGGCTGGCTGATTTGCACAGATTCAATTTTGCAAAGTATTCCCTTTCCTGCTCTTTATCTTAGGGTCTGCTGAGGGCTCTGGGAGGTTTTTCTCTCTATCTGTCCTCAGCAGTCCCTTCTCCTTGCCCCTTTTAAGGGCTGATGGAGGAAGAGGGAGTTACAGGGATTTGGCCTTCAGGGTGGAGTTTGATCTCTACTGTCCCCATCACGTCATGGGCAACAGGTGGCTGAACACATCCATTCCTCTTCCACCTACCAGAACCACCTCCAACTCACCAGGACAATCCCCAAACCACCAGGACCACCTCCCACCCACCAACACACATCCCTGGCTTTACTTCAGGCTCTCTATCCTCAGGTTTGCTTTGCTCACTGGGCCACTGGGAATGAACCATCCTTTGCCAGGGGAACATCAGCCTTGGATGAGAGCAGCAAGTACTGCTTGAGCAAGGAAATGGTTCCAAGCAACCTGAGTATCCTCCACCTCAAGGATGCTCAGGGTCCACTCCACAGGCAGGAGGCTGGCGGGAAAACATCCAAGACAAACCTGTGCACAGCAAGGACAGAGGAAAACTTCCACTGCTTTTTCAATTATTCTTATATTTCCCCCCTCCAACACGGAAATCACAACCTCTGCTTGAAACTTCCTGTGTTATCCAGAGGAACATCCCCACCAAGTCCTGCCGCAGGCAGCTTCGGCCGCCCCCCTCGCCGGAGCCCCGAGCACAGCCCTGTGCCCCGCATCTGGCCAGCACATTTCCCATCCCTCAGCCAGGCCCCGGCGGCAGCGGGGGATTTGTTTTTCCCTTTCCCAGCCAACATCTGGCTGAGCAGCAGAGGGGCAGAGCCAGCGTGGAGCGATGTCTTCACTCTCCGGGCAGGGCTGGCAGCCTGGTTCTGCATGAGGGACCCTTGTTCTTCCCCTGCAAGGCAGCTTCAACCACGGGGAGCCAATGCCAGTGCCAGCTCCACTTTCCGGCAGTGGGGAGCTGCCTTTGCCCTTAGGTGAGTGCCCACTCCGGGGAGCTGGAGGCCTGGGGAGACTTTTCGGAGGGGAAAAAATAAGAAAAATTAAATTCTTTCCTTCCCCCGCAGTCGTGGGGCCAGTGTTTGAGGCAGCTACGGTTCCCATCCCTTGTGGTGCAGGGCTGCTCCCCTCCTCCTCTCGGTGCTGGCTGACCCCCCGGCCTCCGGACGCACTTATTTATCCGATCCCAGCTTTATTTAGGATGTGTTTCCAGGGTAGGCGGTACAGAGGGAGGTGTGGAGGGCTGCTGAGGGGGTCCACAGCTGCAGCAGCCCTCCACCCAGAGCCCTGTCATGCCTGCAGGACACCCTGCTCATGTGGGCACCTCTCAGTCACCCCGCCTGTCATGGGAACCCTGCTTCATCCCCTGCATCTAAGCGCTGTGCGAGCTGGCCAAGCCGGGAGCCGTTTCCAAGGGAGAGCCCTTTCCCTGGACAGGCATGCAGCCTGTTTGCTTGGCATGGGCAAAGCCGCCCCCGGCAACTATTCCCCTGGAATGCCAACATTCACCCGCAGGGAAGAGGCTCCCTGTGCACCCTTCAATAAGCAAAACTCAGCTCCTCTACTTGCCTTTCCCCTCCAAAACTACACCCTGCACCCTGGCTGGGCCTTGTGCCAGACCCAGGCTCTCCCCTGCCACCCACCACTGGCACAGGAGGGGGTCGGCCGCCCACGGAGTGAGGATGGGGGTCCCAATGGCTGTGAGGGGCTGCAGCTGGGGAAGCAAGTCTGTCTGAGGGAGGAGAGTGGTAAGCGTGCTTGGAGCACACCGCGAGCGCCTGGAAGGAATATCCCATCTGGCGCTGGCAGGAGACAGCACATTCATGAATGCTGCTGGGATTTAGCTTCTCAGCATCTGCCTTCCCATGTGCTGGAGGGATTACAAAAGGAAACGAAGCAAAGCCTTTGGATCTGACCTGGCTGAAGCAGTGCCGTGGCCAGAGGTAGCGGGTGGGTCTGGCCTGAGGTGGCGGCTCTGTAGCCTTGGCCATGCACCCATTCCCCCAGGAGCAGAGTGTTTCCCTCTTCGTGCTCGGGGCAAAAGCAGTGTGAACCTTGTGTCTGTGGTTTGAAACAGCTGGGCAGATGTGCTGGGCTCAGCCAGAGGAGTAGAGGGGGATGTCACAGGGTTTGTTTGGTGCTTCTGACATGCCTGCCTTGTCTTGGGGATGAACTCAAGGAGGAAGAGGATGCTGCAGGGCGTTGGGGGTGCTGCGGGCAGCTGGGGTTGCTGCAGGAAAGTTGGGAACGCTGCCTGCCTCTGCACCAGATGGGAGAAGCACAGTCTGAAGCTTGTTTGATGTCTGCAACCACCAACAAACCAGAGTTTGTACCTGTGGTGCTGTTAATTCAAGGAGAAAAACAGTTGGGTGCTAATTGTCCTGACAAGCTGCACCTGGGCTCTCACCACACCCTCCACACTGCCCACCACCCCGGCTGCCTTTAAATTCCGGTGCCTTCAGCTTTTGCTCCTTCTCACTAGAGCTGTGCTGTGACTCTGGGTGGATGCTGGGCTTGGATAGATGGTCTGCACCCCTTACCCAGTTTGGGGGATTCCCTTGTTCTTAGAGGACCAGGATGGGGATGAGGATGTGTCCCCAGCATGGTGAGCAAACCTCTCCTCTCTGTTGACTTGGTGTGCTACTTTACAGCATTCCCACCTGGGTACCTCACATGCAGCCTCTGTACAGGGATGGGGTTTTAAGTCCCCAAAAAGTCATGTGCTGGGGCTTTGGAGCTGTGCTAGACCATGGGACAACCCCTCTGGACCAGCCCCACAGCTCTGCTGCTGCTGCCCCAGACCCTGTGCAACGGGTTTGATGTGAGATGGACTTTATTTACACCTGTGGGGGATTTGGAGGGCTGTGGCTGTACTTCCCTGTGACTAATACCTTTTGCTCTTCCTTGAGCACAGAACACATCACTCTCCAGCATTAGTTTTAAAAAGGAAATCAATACAGCCCATTTATTTTTAGCTTGGATTTAGGATGCTTTGGAAGAGGATCTGAGCTGTGGAGGCAGCAGGCTCACCATCTTCTCCAGGGCTTGTCAGACAGAGGAACGAGCTTTTAACACTAGGTAGATATTGACTGATGTATTTTCAAGGCACTAATTCCCCACTGTGTGAGTGGGGAATTCTCTGAGGGCATGGGAAGGTCTTGGAGCACGTGGGAGAGCAGTGGTGAGCTGTGCTGGCTGCTCAGACTGATTTTGGCTATCCAGTGAGGTCTTGGGATCTAGCTGGACTGTGGCAGGTCTGGGCTTGGTCTTGGGGACCTTGTGATAGTAGAATTGTGGAGGGGTTTGGGTTGGAAGGGACTTTAAAGGTCATCCAGTTCCTGCCATGGGTAGAGACACATTCCACTATCCCAGGTTGCTCCAAGCCCCGTCCAACCGGACTGAACATGTGGGGCAGCCACAGCTTCTCTGAACAGCCTGTGCCAGGGCCTCACCGCCCTCACAGGGAGGAATTTCTCCCCAATATCCAATCTAACCCTGCCCTGTCAGTGTGAAGCCATTCCCCCTTGTCCTGTCACTCCCTGCCACAAGCATAGTGTCTGCCTGAAGAAACGCTCTTCCTCCCCCAGCCCGAGCTAAAGCCCACTAAAACCAGCCTGAGGCTACGCAGGCTCTGGGTAGCCTGAGTTGGCAGAGCACTGGGCACGGGGTGGGAGGTGAGGAAGATGCAGGCGGTGCCGGAGGAGGGCTGGGGCGGCCCTGCTCGGCTGGATGCGACAGCGAGCGTGTGCTCGGGATGCCTCGGTCTCACAGGGAATGTGATCGTGGGCACCCTCCTGCAGCAGGCAGGGTTCGGGAGCCGCTGGCAGCGGCCGCAGCCCAGGAGATGGCACCAGTGCTCTGCGCTTGCCCGGCCAGGGACGGGAGGAAGGGAGGGAGGGATGGATGCTCCGGGGGAATTGGGATGAGCAGGGGCCATGCAGGCCTCACTGCCAGCTCGGGCCCTTGTCAGTCCCAGGTCTAAGCAGGTGGGAACACGCTGGGGACTGATCCCCCTGCTTCTGGTCTGGCACTCGTGCTGATTTGGGGGGGGCCTTACCTTGCTGCTATTTGGCCCCTTGTTGTTCATCTCTGCTGTCACTAAACCAGCCTGGGAAGGTGTGCAGGTGCAGAGACCTGCCTTCCCAAAAACGCATTTGTGCCAGGAGGACACACCAGAACAGCAGCAGCTCGAAACCCTGACCCTGCAAAGCCCTGGCTGCTGCTTCACCTGCTGCTCACCATTCAGCTTCTCAGAGAAAGATGAAGGTGTGTTCTTTACCTGGGAAGGTGGTGGTTTCTCCAGGTGCACTGACCTGGCCAGGGATGATGCTCATACTCCATCCCCAGCCAAGCTCATGGTGCCTGAAGCCCCCAAAGCTCTTATTCATCCCCATCTAATGTGTGGATTAAGCAGAGAAAGATGCAATGACCCACCCCCCACCCTTCACATTGCTCCAGCTTCCTGTGCTGTGGTTTCCCTCCCAGCCAGGTTTAACCGTGGGATTTCTCTCCCGGCAGAGGAACCCATCTGTCTTGGAGCAGATTAGAAAGATGTCACTTTGCCGGCACAGCCATTTATCACGGCGGCTGGGGAAATTAGCAGGGCCCAAGCAGGGAGGAGGGAAATTGGGCTTGTCCTGGAGCTCTAAGTAGGGGTTGTGGGGAATTCTAGCCAGACTATTTTTAGCTTGGCATTAGTTTGTCCTGAGAAGAAAACCAGTGCCTTGGATTTCCACCTTCAGGTCCTGATGTGGCAGAGAGCACTAAATTCTATCAAAATTTACAGGGCAGAATAGCTGGGATCTCTCAAGCATTGGGGTTTTATCCGAAGGCTAATATCCTCCTTCCAGTTGTTAATTCCAGGAGCCAGGGTATAAACAAAGACATAATAACAACAAGAGTGGGACAGAACATACCACCCTGTTGTGGTTTGCAGGGTTACCTGCACCTCTCTCTGGGAGCAGCCCAGGGGACCGCAGTGGGACAAGGGGCCTCAGTCACTATTTGCCAGCTGGAAACATGACAAAACTCAGGAAAGGGAATAAAAATTTTTTAAAAAAGCTATTTTGTAGCCACAGTGCTGCAAACAAACGAAGAGTAAAATGCAAATTAAAACAGATAAAAATTCCTTGGCAGTGTCTCCTTTAAGCGTCATATATTTTTATCTTGCTCTGGCTTTATTTGCTGGAAAGAGAAACATAAAGAGAGAAACATTCAATTAAACCTGCTTGTCAGCTGGAGGCCCCAAGCTGTGTCACCGGGGGCTGGAAGAGGGGGCTTTGCCAGGGGTCTCCTCTGCACCCTCCCCATCAGGGCGAGCTTGGGGTGGCTGGGACCATCTCTTGCCTGTCTGCTCGCCCACCACTGTCACAACCAGCTTGTGGCACAGGGTGGTACTTGCAAGGCAGTACTAATCACCATAGTAACAAGGGCCTTATTTCTGGCAGGATTTGTCCTCCTGGCTGCGTGGCAAAGTGGGGCTGTCTCCTCCATGGAGCGAGGCTGGCTGTCCTCCAGGGCACACTTGTGTATCTGCCCTCTTGGTGACACCAGCCTCACCTTGCCCATCGCCTGCTGGCTTCTTTCCTGGCTCCTCTCTGTGCCCTTTCCTTCTCTTCCCCACAGTGCCCCAGAGCACCTGGACTGGTGCCAGAAGGACCCAAGCCCTGCACTAAGGAGGCCACATAAATCCAGGGGTCAAAGCTGGGACTTTTGGGGTAGCAACTGCCTCTTCAGTTGCATGTGGGGACTCTCTGGTGTCCTCACACCACTAACACAAGAGGGAGATGCTTACAGGATGGTTTCTGCTTGGATCACCAGCTTTTTCTTCTGGAGGGTGAAATGTTGGCATTTGCCTGAGCTGTATCAATCCACAAAGGTGTGCAGCAGTTTCTAGATGGCAGGGATGAGGGCCAGCTGTGAAGCCCAGCATGTGACATTTTCCTGTGAACACAGTATCTCTGGAAAGAGTCAGAGAGAAGGTCCTTGGGGATAAGTTTCTCCCCAAAGCAGGCAGGGCTTCTGTGACCATCCCCTGCCCCACCGGGCAGAGCTGATTCCCAGTAAAGACTGGTCATGTGGAGGATCCAGGTCATGTGCTGGTGGGAAGGAACTAGCTGCTGGCTTTTTTTCTGTGAAGGCACAAGGCAGTGGAGAAGATGCTTCCAGAAATAATGCCCTTGTGTGTACTTAGGCTTGCCTTGGTGGGAAGGGAATCTTCTGGCCTGGGTAGAAGGTGCTGGTTAGCAGTGGTGTGACAGGAGCAGCTGTGATGTGGATACCTGTCTCCTCATAACTAGAGTGAGACCAATGCCTTATTTCCTTGCATGAATTCATCAGTTGGCAATGACTTTCTGTCTCTATTGACCCTGGGCTAGAGCTGAGCCAGCGACATGGAGGGAAAAGAGTCTATTTATCCATGAAAAATACTCCTGAGGTATCTTGAGCCTCTTCAAGCTTCAAATACTGTTGGAACCATGGATGTGCTGTGCATGGGGAGGCGCTGGTAGGACTGGAGCACCCAGTAAGGGTGCATGGAGCCTCGCTGAAACCTCAGGTGATACTCATGAGATGTGGGAGAGCTGCTCTCTGGGCAGACAAAAAATGTCAGGGAGAGTGGCAGCTCAGCAGCCCAGGGCAGGCTCACCTCCTGCCAGGATCCTGCAGCCCACCAGCAGCTTCATTGAGCCCCTGGAAAACTGTCATCCACTGACATGGCACAAATAGAGCTGTTTCACCAAAAAAACCCGCAGACAAAACAGCTTCTGTTGTGTTTCCACTTGATGTGCTCTTGGTGAACCCCCTGGCTGTGAGCACTTGGGTGGGCCTGGGTCACATTGCAGATGGAGAGAGGGAAGTAGAAATGATAGAAACAGGACATGAGCCAGGAAAAACTGACTAGTTGGAGAAGAAAATGGGGCAAAAATGTTTAAGGTGGGAGAAGAGCCCCCATCCCTGGGGCATGGGTTTGCTTCAGCCCTTCCATCACCTCCTCAGCCTCTCCAGTCAATGCCCCTTTTCCCCCTACTCCTACATCCTCTGCATCTCTCCAGCTGACCCCATGCATGTTCCCACCCTCTCTTACCCCCATCAGAACCCCCAGTTAAGGAGCTGTACCCACTTCTACAAAATCATGCATCCCTCTCCTTACCCTGTCCCCTTAAATGGATGAAAATTCCCCATTGTTACTGACTTTGCTCATTCCACATACTCTCAGGGAGGCACATCAAATTTAATTCCTGTGCAGGTAATCATTATTTTTATTTTCTAGCTTGTTAGAAGGGCCAGGTACATCCCAGAAGACTTTCCTGTGAAAGCCAAGGCTGCCAGGATGCGTGTGAAGAAAGGATCAAGACCTCTTCATCTGGAGGAAGATGATCCCCAGACAACCCAGACCCTGGGGGAATTAACCACAAGAAGAAGAACTCAAGTTGGAGGAGGAAGAGTAAGGCAGGAGGAATAAAGGGTGAGCCAGCTGTAAAGAAAGGAGGAGAGAGCATGGAGGCTGTGGGGATGGATTTTTGGAGTAGCTTTTGGTTGTATTTGTTGGAAACTGCTCCTTTGTCAAAGAGAAAGAGTGTGTGGGGAAGGTCAGGCTCGATAAATCTCCCCAGTTTGAAAGCAGGCATTCAGAAGCACTCCGGAATGTCCATTCCTGTGATTTGTAAGCATCCAAAACAGGGAAGAGTTGGTTCAAAAGACTTTTTGCCTAGGAAATGTGAGTTTGCAGTGCAACATCTAAAGACAAAAAATGAAGCAAACCCTGATGACTGAATCCAGTCAGGATTTCTGATGGGGGTGGGTTTGGCTCCCATTCTTTCCTTGCAGCACTTCCTGGCCGTCTCTGTGTCTTTGCAGTGAGGACAACAGCCCTTTTGGGTGACAAAGACCTTTCCTATCATTTCTAGCAAGCAAGTGTCTGAAATCCAGTCCAGAACCCTGAAAAGGGGATTCAGGAAACTGGAAATTCAATCCTATTGAAAACTCAGTCCTGCCCAAGTTGTGGTTTTGGGAGTGCTGTCACTGACTCCCACCCCTGATTTTCCAGCGTGGCTCCAGCCCTGGGATGTAGGGAACATCCTCAGCCTGGCACTGACACAGGGTAAGTCACTGAATTTGGGTGATCTTTAAATGTTCTGTGCTAGAGTGACTTGTGAATGTTGTGTGGTTAATTGGGACTAATGGAAATTAAATGAGAATGGTAGAGAAGCCTGAGAGGACTAAACTGCATTGGGAATAGGCTGCAAGGGGGGAAGTGTTACCTGGAAAGCACCTGGGGAGGCGGCTGCTGGCAGGGGATGGAGTTGGGGATGGATGGTGAGTGGAGCTGGGGGATGATGTGAGAGAGGATCTGCCTGCCAAAAACACCCTGCAAAAGCTCTGGGGGCAGGGATGCAGGAGCAGAGCTGCCTGCAGCCCCACACCACCTTCTCCCAGTGCCTGTCTTCCCACAGGGGCTCGGCTCACCTCCAACTCTGGCTTGTGGGGTTTTGTGTTTATGTTTTTTTCATCTGGAAAAGTCTCGTGGGGGCAGCTGTTGAGAGGCAAAGAAGCTGAATTGGATTTTTGTGCCTGCACGAAGTAGGCTCTGGTTACATAGTCCGAGAGAATAGGATCCTAAATTGGATTTCGCTGCTCACTTGGAATGGGCTCCCGTCGTGTGGGATTATTGGGGATTTAAAGCTAATATATAGGAAATGATAATGAAACCATCACCCAGCCAAGAAGCTGGGGAGCTGCTACATTCACAAATGAGGAGGAATCTCCCAATTAACACCTGAGCCATGAACAGAGCATTGCTTGGGATGCTGGAGTGTAAATCAAAATTTACAGGATCACAGGTGGTTATTATCTCCTCCTCTGATGTGAAACAAAGGCACATGTGCCAGCATGGCCAGCTCCATCCCACTCATTTCCTTTCCATGCCTTTCCCAGCCAGGCAGGCCCTCACGGGGGCTTGAGGGTTTTGCAGATCTATGGATGGGTCCTGCCATGGACCCCTCCATGGATCTGCAAAATCCCTGTGTTCTCTAGTAAAATCAATAGATTTTTTTTTTTTTTTCAAGAGTGAAATCTGGGATGTTTTACTGGCTTTGCCTCCTGCTGACATTTAATGACTGATTTGTTTCCCCTCCTCTGCCTCACCCTTGTTTTGGCCCCAGAAATGTTAAGGCTAATTGGAAGTTTCATTTCTCCTCTTGTTTTAGCGTGCCCACCAGAGCACTGGGACACCGGGTGGAATGTACCAGCATTACCTGGTGCTGGTGTGGGCAGCCCCTGCCCCAGGGGCTGGGGACAGTTCTGTTTGGGGAGTGCTCCCACAAGACGCTTAGCCAGAGACCATGGCTGAGAGCTGGGCCCTGATCTGATCCAACAGCTCTTTTTATGGAGAGATAATCCAAGTGGAGCTGTGGGAACCCATTTGGCAAAAGGGGAGGTCTGGTCAACAGGTGGGATCTGGGGGTGAGAGGTTGTGAGGCTCCCTGGGTCCCTGCAGGGGGATCCTGCTCTGGGGAACCAGGGCCCTGGCCCATGCTGGGGGCTCCTGGTGGGCTGGGGAGCAGGGCTGGGTGCCAGCAGATGGCACTCTGGAATGTGCCACTCAGCCTCCTGCTCTGCTCCCAAATGGCTTCCCTGGCTTCTCTGAGCTGGGGCTGGCTGCCCTCCTGCCCTGCCCTCCATCCCCCTCACTGCCTGCAGCCCCTGTGCCCCACATCTGCTCCTCATCCAGGTACTTTCCAGCCTCTGTTTTCCTCTCCCGGGGTTGCTGGGGGTGAGGAAGGAGGCCAGAGGCCCCCTCTTGCCAGAGGGGGCTGCGCAGAGACTCCAGCCCCAGGTTTTGGGGCTTGGGTTGGAAAGGGGAGCATCACGGGGAGGAGGGCTGGGAGCAGAATCATGCAGAGGCAGTTTATTTTCTGTCCCTTGGGTGGTAGGCTCTCACCTCTGCCTCAAATTACAAGTCATGTCACATCTTGGGAGGCTCGAAATTGTGTTTCTCAGCAATGTTCCCAAAGAGATTAGAAGCACCGAGATGGCTGAAATACCCTCTGAGCCCGGAGCAGAACAAGCCACTGAACAAGAAGTGGGATGGGGAAAGAGCTGCAGCATCCTCACCAGGGTGGAGGGGAGGGCTGGGGGCTCCAGCTCCTGGCTGAAGATAGGTTTTTCAGTGCTGGTTCATCCTGGTGCTCATGGGATGTGGTAAGAGCTGGGGTAGCCACCTACCCTCTGGCACAGGATGGAGAGGCCCAACCACCATCCCAAATAGTTCATGGTGTCTTTTAACCCATTGAGCACAAGGTGCTGCTCCCCAGATTTATAGATGGAAAGTGAGGAGCTGTGATTTATGGGAATTAAGAAGGGCCAAGCAGTCAGTGAGCAGCTGGCCCTGAGCATGGAAGGGATTGGTTTCCAGGGCTGAGAGGAGAAGGCAGAGATTCAACACTTCCTGATATGGGGCAGAAGCTGCCTGTCTTTCTAAAGCTTGGCTGCTTATTCCTACAGTTGCCCAGCTCCAATTCTTCACATCTTTTTTTTTGGCTGCTGGAACCCCTGCACAGCAGAGAGCTGAGTTGGCTGTGGCTCTGCATCCTGGTCCTCACTTGTCCCCTCCCTCCCATCCTTATCTCCATTCCTGGTACTGTGCAGAGCAGTCTGAGATGTCACCAAAGCAAATTGGTCCCAAGGTGCTGCTTTGAGGGCCTGGCTGACAGAGTGATTTGTGATCAGCCGGCTGAACCGACACATCACGCAGCAATTAGAGACCTCCTGGAATGGGAGACATCCAGCCAGGCAGGGATGGAGCCGGGTACAAATATTGGAGGAGCCATTAAAGATGCAAACTTGTTATCTCCCAGGCAATCCAGAGCCTCTCGCAAGGATATTAGTGCCAGAGCAGCCCACAGGGATGATGGATGCATCCATAGGCATGGGTCCTGTGTTATGCAGTGGATGGAAAGACGAGCTTGATGACAGACGTGTCTGCAAACGTGGCCATCATCCCAATTACAGCCTGGGAAGAGCTGCAGGGTGTGAGGAATGGGAATGGGTGAAAAGGGGTGTCAACAGAGTGGGACAAACTGGGGCGTGCTGCAAGGAAAGGTCCTGGAGTGTTGAAAACCAGAGAACCAGTGAAGGAGGAGCTGGGATTGAAGGAGGAGCTTGAGTGGTTGGGTTTATTTGGTGAAGATCTGCCTCCCACTGGGATTCACTGCTCCGGACGTCACTGGCTAATTATGCTGCCCTGTTCCCTGTGACCTGCGAGACTCAGCTAAAGCCTTGCCTCTGAGGTCAGCAAAGCTAATTGAACTGAATGTCCAGCGAGAGCAGTTACGTGGCTCTTTTCACAGTGGGCTTTTTCCACATGTCTGGAAAAATGCAAGCTGAAAGGGAATTGCCCTCTCCTGTCAGCCTGGTGGGACCTGCTGCTCCAGTCTTGGATGAGCTGTGCTTGGGGAAGGTGGTCCTTCAGCACATGTGGAGGAAGAGCTGCAGGGCAGTGGGATCCTGGGAGGTCTTTAAATTTTCCTGCTCTGGTGAGAGACCCCCCAAACCTGTTTTTATCTGGTTGTGCAGCTTTCTCTCTGCAATTACAATGTGCTCAGTGTGCAGAGTGAAATTAATACAGAGCCACACTTACCCTGGGAATATTTGAGCAAGTTTTCAAATGAATATTCATTGGAATTTTCATGCTCTTACGTCTTGCTTGGCCCATCATGGCTGTAACTGGGCAGCTGGGTCAGCGATTTCCGGGGCACTGCTTGCCATGTCAGAAATGCTGGAAATGTCCCAAAAGACTGCATCCACCTCTGATTTTCTCTGCAGCCTTTGAAGTTGTGGGTATGATGTGAAACCTGCTGTTGACATCTGTACTGTGAGAAAAGAGGAGCTGTGCCTGGGGTGCAGCTCCTGTCTCCCATCCCAGTGGTGCTGGTTGGCTGGAGGAGAGGGAGTTTGCAGCCCTGAGAGGGAAGGTGTCCAACATCCAGGAGCCAGCTCAGAGCTGCAGGATACATGTGGACTCTGCAATTGTAATAAAAGTATCTGAGCTGACCTGTGGCCAGCTCCATAGAGATCTCTCTGTGCTGCAGCTAAATGAGCTGGTAGCAGATTTGGGCAAGACTAAAATTAAACCAGGTCAGGTACAGGCAGTATTGTGGAGCCAGGAGCCAGAGTTTCAAAGCACGCTCGCTCTGAGAGAGGGAGAGCAGGAAAAAACCTTCCTGCCTATGCAGAGGACATTTCCAGAGCTCTAATCCTTTGATTATAACAGATCTTAGGAGAAACTGTGCTACTCCTTGAAGATGGGAAGGGAAAAAACCCATAACTATTCTGAACTGATGGAAGTGGAGCTGCTAATCAGACGAGAATAATGATCTATTTATTGGATGTGAGACATTTAATAATGAAATACCAACTGTCTCCCCTAATTCCTGTGACTAATGGAGAAGGACATAGTAAAAAGTGCTGGAAGACAGACTGAGGTGGGGCAGTGGGAGTTTAGACAAGGACAAAGAGAAAACATGAACTAAGGACTGCCAGCAGCTTCAGGAGGGAATGGGAGTTTCTGGGCTGTATTTCAGGAGAGGGGAATGAAAATACACCCACGGATGCACCCATCAACCAGCCAGGGGAGCTGGGGCTGCTGGAGAGGAGCCTCTGCTCATGCAGAGGCTGCAGCAGCTCAGAGTGCTGGTGGAGTGATCCTGTCTTGGACTCTGGGTGGTGAGTATGGCATGTGGGAATGGCTTGGATGGCTCGGGGGCTGTGCTTGGCAAGGCCCCTGAGCCACCAGACAGAGGAGGTGTGACAAGTGGATTCTGCTCCATTCCTGGAGCTGCACGTGCCTCCCCCAGTGCAGTAGCAGAGCCTGTAGCTAGGTGCCACTCAGCACCAAGGCGTCATTATTTTTTATGAACTAAGAGAACATTCCCTAATGCGCCTTGGAACATTATCGTAAATAATTAAATCTGAACTGCAGTTGTCACAGTAAATGAACAAAAGATTGTTCCGCTCCCCATGTGCAAAGTACAAATCACAGACTTTTAGTCTCCCTCAATTTTTACTGCCAGTTTAAGGAAAATGGCAAAGAACTGATATAAAGTTTCCAGGTTGGGAGAGAATCCAAAATCTCTCCTAAAAAGCCAGCATTTGGGCAGATCTAATCTGTTTTTCTCTCTGTAAGGGCTGAGGAGACTGGGAAGCTCGTTTTGATGGCTCAGATCATAGAATTTCAGAATGGCTTGGGTTGGAAGGGACTTTAAAGATCACCCAGTTCCAACTCACCCTGCAGGGACACCTTCCACTAGACCAGGCTGCTCAGGTTTCCTGGGATTTGCAAGTCCTACCTTAAAAGTAAAGCTCAAATCCCTCTCTAGCTGAGGAAACGCTTCTATGTGTGCTTAAGTTAAAAGGATGTAACAGGGCACAATTAGGGGGCTATTTATGTAACAAGGGTTTAGTTTAGCTCTTGGGCCATCCCCCCTGGTCTGCTCCTAAATCAGCTGCTAGAGCCAAGCAAAAAACGATGTTCCCAAGAGGTGGGATCCAGGCCTGGCGTGGCTGGACTGAGGGAGAACAAAATACAGCCTGTGTCTGGAAAGATGGCTCCTGTATATCACAGGGACCCCTGCAGCCACCCAGGCTGTGCTTTGGAGAGCATGTCCTGCCCCCTTCCCTTGATTTAAGGCTGTCAATGTTGAGGACACAACGATTTGATGATGGATCCTGCTGCCTGTGATACCTATCTGAGGTACGTCTCGCCTCCCTAAATCTTCCTGTATGGGGCTTAATTCAGTGCAAAATGACACTGCAGGTGTCAACAAGGCTGGGTGCTGGCTTAGATGGGATCCCCAGGCTGTGGCCACTGTGCCCAGCACACACCACTAGCCTCCAGTAAGGGAGAGCGAGTGGCAGAATAATCACCTTCCTCTGCTCCATTCCAGGTTTATGATGCAAAACGTTTTAAAAGGGCGAATAATTAAGTGCTGCTCATAAAAAGGGCTGCTTGGCACTGCTGCCAGACTCCTCTGGCTCTAGGATCCGTGATCCAGATGGGGCTGTGCTGAGCTGAGACCCGTCCTCTGCCAGGCACTGGGCTCAGGGGGACTGGGGGGGGGGGGCAGAGGGGGGACTGAACACCCCAGTTTTATCTGACAAGGAGGACAGAAACTTTCCATTTGCTGAACAGGCCCCCATAGCTGAATCCATTCACAGGCTGTCCGGTGCAGGGGGTGTTTCTCTTGGCAAGATCCAGCAGTGGTAAATAATCCAGAATTTGTGCTTGATGGATGTTCACTCCACGCCAGCCTGTCTCCTGAGAGTTATATAATTCCCTTTCTTGCAGCTCAGCTGTAAATCCAGAGTGATTCATGGCAGGTCCCTCCACCAAAAGCATTTACAGCCCTGCCACCCTTGGGCAGGAAAGGACAGGGCAGAGGGCACGGGGTGGCCTGTGCTGCCCTGGGGGAATGCTGTTTGCCCAGGTACACTGGGTCTCCATGGGCTGAATCCCTTGAGCTGGGTTGCTCTGAGTGGCATCAGGTGTCCCATGAGGATGGGACAGTCTGCTCCTCTCCCTCTGGCTGACAGCAGCCTCTCTTTCCTGGCATTGTGGCGTGGGTGAACCAACCTCTGTGGCTCTGGAAGGGTCCCATCAGCTCTGAAAGTCCCAGAGAGCAGGGGGAAGCCAAATTACGGATGGGTTTTTGGAGGGAACCATCCCTTATTCTGCTGTGTAAGCTCCTGCCTGGCCTTAAGCCTGACTGAGGTGGTGGAGGCCTGTGGGATTTATGGTCGGGCTGGGCCCTGCCCACTCCAGTACTGCTGGAGGGGGCTGTGGCACCCCAGGGATTGGGGAATGAAGAAGCAGCTCTGCAAATATTCCTGTTGCAATGTGTTCAGTGCTCAGGGGTGATATCCCGTCTGCAATATTAGCAAACATAACAGAGTATATCCCTACTCCCTCCCTTAAATCAGATGGACCCCGTGGTGGAGTGGAGGGAGCTGAAAAATTCCCCAGGCAGTTACAAAGGCAGGGAAATTTAATTAATTCTTATCTCCGACAGAGGCAGCAAGCAGCAGGCAGGAAAAAGGAGCTTTTTGGCCTCTTTTCCATGCTGAGGAGCTGGAGAGTAAGGGAGGCTGCTGGACTCTGCCCAGCATAGGGGCTCCCCATTCCCATCCTGATGCCTGAGCATGGGAATCTGCTGGGAGGAAAGGAAACAGAAGCCTGCCAGCCTGCTGCTCATAGGTTTGATCCATCAAAATCCAGGCACCTAACCACGTCAAAACTCTGGGACATATAAATAGCTATTTCCAGGTACTGGAAGTATGGCTAAATAAAACCAGCTTGGCTCAACTGCTCATTGAAGACAATAAACACCTGTAAATTTGAGGTGGCTGTGACGCACTGCTAGCGCACCCATTCCTACTTGGAAAAATATTTTTGAGTGGTATTTATCTCTGGTGGTTGGCTCTGGGGTTGGGAAGTCACGGCAGGGCTGGATGGTGCAGTGAGGGGCAGAGGGGGAAGCCAGGAGCATGGAGCAGGGCGTGGGTGGTTCTGGGGAAAAGGGGGCACATGTCTGATGGTGGGATGGAGATCCACTGAAAGGGTCACCTTCTGCAGCTGGTCCAAAAGCTTCAAAGCTGCCTGGAGCGTGAGGTTTTGAGCAGAGCCAGGGTCAGGGGTGGTGTCCTGCAAGGGGAGAGCTGCTCCAAGCACCCCAGCTTCCCCCTCTGCCCCTCACTGCACCATCCAGCCCTGCCGTGACTTCCCAACCCCAGAGCCAACCACCAGAGATAAATACCACTCAAAAATATTTTTCCAAGTAGGAATGGGTGCGCTAGCAGTGCGTCACAGCCACCTCAGCTGCCCCTGGGAAATCCCTTTACCTGGGGACAGAGGTTGGGGATGGTGGGACCAAGGACAAACCCCAGTCATGGTGAGGCTGTGGTGCTGTGCTCTGGGCAGGAGAAGAAAGTCCCTGCCCTATGCAGGGTGTTCAAACTCCATCCAACTTCACCAATGCTGATCATTTCTTCAGTGTTTAATGTTCCTGTCCTCCCAAGAAGCTTCGCTTTCTTTTTTCTCTTCTCTTCCTCCCTGTCACTGGCCATTGCATTTTCATCTTATTCTGCCGATAGTTCATTTTCATTTGACACATTAATCTATGCTTCTTTCTGTAAAGATAACTCATCCCTGCGTGATGGCAGGAGTGCATAACCAGCACCATGCCAGGAATATTTTACTCCCTTTGAAAAGACGATGGAATAACAAGTAACCAGAGTTGAGCTGGTATCACCCATCCATTTTAAGAAGCCAGAGGTCCCTGCAAGAGACCTGGTGTAAGAGCTTTGCAGGTGGGTGAGATTTGGAACAGGAGCTGGGAGTCACGATGCCAAGGTGGGGCTGGATGCTGGGCCCCCCCCTTCCCTACGCACACTGGAGCATTGGGCTGGTGGCACTGGGTTCATTTATTTGCTGCTGTTAATCAGGGTTGTGGCTGGCTGGCAGCTTTAATGCTGTTTATATAAGGAACGGTAGCAGTGTACAAGAGCAATTATTCCCACCAACGTGCCTGGGGTGGGAACTGTGCTGATCTGCCACCCCATCCCCAACAGCAGGGGCATGGGAGGTACCACACAGGGTGACAAATGTCACCGAGAGGAAGATTTGACAGCAAAAGCTGCCCAGCTTCCCCTGCACCCATCTGCCAAAACCACACAGCTCCGGGGATGCTCACGGTGCTGTTCCCTTAAATGCTTAAAAGGACTCCATCTGGTTTTAATTATTCAAATGAGCTGACAGGGTAATCAATATAAATGGTTAAATGTGGCCAGGACTAGTGTCAGCTCTGCTGCAGCACCCATAAAAGCTCTGGTGAGGGGGTTTAGCTGCTGGAGGGGTGCTGGGGTTCCCCTCGTCTGTGGGGATGGGTGACATCGCAGCCTAGGCTGGGGGTCACAAGGGAGGGTGTGTGCCCTCAGCCACCCTGTCAGATGCAGGATTTAAAGCCATAACCTGCGGTACTTCTGGCTCTGGCTGCTTTTTTATTGCTAATATACTGCTAATTGCACTCTGCTATGTGGTGATACTAATAAAGAGAGATTTAGAAAGCAGGAGGCTGGAGAGAGTAAATCAAGGGCACGGCACAGCCTCAGCTCTCTGCATCACAATTACCCACAGCTCCCGGGCACCGGGAAAGGGTGAGGGACCCCACCACCAGGACCTGCATCTGGGGTCCCCAGAGCACCATGAGATGCCGGTGGGTGACACATCCCGGGGTGGGAACTGCAACTCCTC
>NW_024581490.1:0-1112 GCF_017639235.1 Corvus kubaryi
GTTCCCCTCTGTGTCCCCTCCTGTCCCTGTCCCCTCCCCATGCCCCCCACCTCCCATGTCCCCTGTCTCCCCACTCACCAGGGGGACGAGTGTCACCCGGTAGCCATCAGGGGGAACGAGGGGCTGGGGCCAGGTGATGCGCAGGGACGTTGGGGTGCGGGAGGCCAACCGTGGTGTTACCCAGGGCACCTCTGAGGGGAGAGTGCAGGGCCACCATGGGGACATCAGGGGACACCCATGGGATGGGGATGCCCTGGGATGGGGAAACCCTGGGGACACCACAGGGATACTCTGGGATGGGGCATCAAGGGGATGGGGACACCATGAGAGCACTCTAAGACATGCTGGGGACACACTGGGAACACAATGGGATGGGGACACTCAGGAATGGGAGGCACTGAGGGGCACTGGGAGTGGCAGATGGGGACCCTTGGGGACCCACTGAGGTGGCGTGAGAACCCCCATAGATGGGGAGAGAAGTGGGGGTGTACCGGGAGCACTGGGATGGGAGCACTGGAGGAACTGAGGGGCACTGGGGAACAGCTGGGTATGCAATGGTGTCACAGTAGGGCCCCCCCCAGGATGGGAGGGAAGGAAGGGGGGTATAGGGAGCGCTGAGGTGGGGACACTGGGAAGTCACCGGGGAAACACTGGGGGCCACCGGGAGCACTGGGGAACCACCGACGTCGCAGCAGATTTCCCTCCCATCCAGGGGTACACGCGGGGGTGCCGCAGCGGGAGCGCCGAGGGGCACCGAGGGGGGGAAGCCGGCAGGTCACCGGGGGCATTGGGACGTACCGATGTCGCAGCGGGCCCCGCCCCAGCCCGGGGCGCAGGCGGGCGTGGCGCAGTCGGGGCCGCCCCAGCCCGGGAAGCAGCGGCAGCGGCCGCGCTCGCAGCGGCCCTGGTCACTGCAGCCGCGCGGGCACGCGGGGGGCGGGGCCGGGGCCGGGGCCGCGCCCGAGGGGGCGGGGCAGGCGCAGCCGCCGCCGGCAGGGGGCGCACAGAGCTGCACCGACCGGCCTGGGGGGACACGGACACCGGCGTGACCCCAGTGACCCCCCGGCTATCTCCCCACTGACCCCCCAGTGACCCCCCGGCTATCTCCCTAC
>NW_024581490.1:1212-4193 GCF_017639235.1 Corvus kubaryi
GACCCCCCGGCTATCTCCCTACTGACCCCCAGTGACCCCCCAGTGACTCCCCAGCTATCTCCCCACTGAGCCCCCAGTGACCCCCCCCCAGTGACCACAAGGACCATCATGACCCCAATGTCGCCACAAATAACCACCTCAGTGACCCCCCCAATGACCCTTCAATGACTCCCCAGTGACCCCCCAGTGCCCCTCTATGTCTCCCCGTCTCCATTCTCCCCTGTCCCCTGTGATCCCTCCATGTCACCAATCTCTGTTACCTGTCCCAGTCTAGGGTTCCCCCATGTTCCCTCACTGTGCCTGTGAGCCCCATGCTCCCCCATGTCCTCTATGTCCCCCTGCCCTCCCTGTGTTCTCCTGTCCCAGCCTGGGGCTCTCTGTGTTCCCCCTCCTTGTCCCCTGTTACCTGTCCCGGCCTGGGGTCCCCCCCGTGTCCCCACAGTGTCCCCTCAGTGCCTGCACGTGTCCCTCGAGCTCCTGCAGCCGCCTCAGCACATCCGCCAGCGCTGCCCCACACGTATTGGAGGGGGACTCAGGGGGGGGACATGGCAGGGGACACTGAGGGGGACACTGAGGGGGACGCTGCCTCCCCCCCGCAGCGCCAGTGCCAGCAGCAGAAGCCGCAGTTCCAGGGTCACCGGCATCGTCCTGGGGGAAGACAGGGGGACATGGGGATACCCAGAGGCACCCACGGGGGAACAGGGACATCGTGGAGAGGCACAGGCACAACTGTGGGGACACCAGCACATGTGGCGGGGACACAGGGACACCTATGGGGACAGCTAGGGCACACAGGCACATGGCATGGGGATGCAGGGACATCCATGGGGACACCCATGGGGACACACAGGCACCAATAAAGGACATAGGGACATGTGGGGACGTTCAAGGGAAACAACCCACGGGGGGATGTGGAGACACCCTGGGGTCACACAAGGGACACACATGAAGCACAGGGAACACCCATGGAAGGGACGCAGGGAGACAGTGACATCGTGGGGGACACCCACAGTGACACAGAGGAGGAAGAGGAACACCCATAGGGGACACCCAGGGGACACAGGGAACACACAGACTCATGGGACACCACTGGGGGCATCTCCAAGGATACATGTGCACCAGTAGGGCACACAGGAACATCTCTGGCGACCGCGCCCCCCCCCCCCCGGGGGGGGGGCGCCCACAGAGAGACCCACGGCACAGGCAGACACAGGGACAGTTGTGGGGACATGGGGGACACATGGGGGACATTCCTGGAGACACACAGACACCCCAAACCACAGCACCTCCCAGTAACCCCCAGCGACTCTTCAGTAACCACCAGTGACTCCCAGTGGCCCCCAGTCCCCCTCAGTCCCCCAATCTCCCCCGTTCCCCCAGAAGTGCTAGTGCCCCCCGTTCCCCCCAGTGCACTCCAATTCCTCCAGTCTCCCACAGTGCCCCCTAGGTCCCCCCAGTACCTTCCCACTCCGCCCCACATCCCCCAGCCCCTCATGTTCCCACAGTGCCTCCAGTTCCCCCTCCGTCCCTCCCAGTCCCTCTCAGTTCTCCCAATACTCCCCAGTCCCTCCCAGCGCCCTCAATTCTCCCCAGTTTCTTCCAGTTCTCTCAGTGCCCCCCAGTCCTGCCCAGTTCTCCCAAGCCCCGCCCAGTCACCCCCTCGTTCCCCCAGTCCCTCCTGTGCCCCCCCAGTGACCCTCCCAGTCCCCCCAGTTGCCCCAGTACCTCCGGCCGGTCCCGCTGCGTTCTCGCTCTGGGTCGGGCGGGGTGGACATCGGGGGCGGGGCCGGGGCGGGGCCTGGGCCCCTCCCTCCCCGCCACCCCCAGGGGAGCCGCCCCCGCCCGTGTTTGGGGCGTCGCCGTGGCAACCAAACAACCGAGCGGGAAGGACTCCCAGTGCTCCCAGTGACACCAGTAACGTGCCTCAGACTGACCCCCAGCTCACAGGAACCCCAATATAGTCCATCCCCGTGTTCCCAGTGACACCACTAACACAGGACAGCACATCCCAGTGCTCCCACTAGCGTAGCACAGCTCATCCCAGTCCTGCCAGTAACACGGGACACCTCATCCCAGTGCTCCCACTAACACCAGTAACACAGCACAGTTCAGCCCAGTGCTCCCAACAGCAGCAATAACCCCGGTGCCACCTGCCGTCCAGCCCCAGTGCTCCCAGTAATATGGCATAGCATGACCCATGGCTCCCAGCACCACCAGTAAGGCCCATCCCAGTGACACCAGTAACATGGGAGAGCCCATCCCAGGAACCCCAGTATAGTCGGTCCCAGTGCACCCAGTAACACCATTACAACCTATCCTCGTGCTCCCGGTTAACACCACCAACATCAGTATCGTTTTTCTCACAGCTCCCAGTAACACCAGTAATGCAGCACAGCCCCTCCCAGTTTCAGTAACACCAGCAACCCAAGTGCCACTTGCCTCGCGTCTCCCAGTGTTCCCAGTGACACCAGTATGGCCTGTCCTAGTGCTCCCAGTGACACCAGTAACATGGCACAGCCCACCCCAGTCCTCCCAGTAACACCAGTATGGCCCATTCCAGTGACATCAGTAACCCCAAAACCCCCAGTAAGCCTAACCCACGACTCCCAGTAACACCAATATGGCCCATCCTGATGCTCCCAGTGACACCAGTAACACGGCACAGTCCACCCTAGTCCTCCCAGTTACACCAGTATAGTCTGTCCAAACGCTCTCAGTAACACCAGTAATGTGGCACAGCCCAACCCATGGCTCCCAGTAACACCAGAATGGCTCGTCCCAGTGCTCCCAGTGCCCCAGCACAACCCCTCCCAGTGCTCCCAGTCCGGGCGTGGCCGTGACTCACTGCCCCGGCAGCAACAACAACAGCGGGGGGGGGCTCCTGGGACCCCCCAAAAGGCCGGGCTGGGGGACGGACGTGGGTGGGAGCAGAGTGGGGGGAGCACCCCGTGTCCACCCGATGTCCCCCCGAGTCCTCCCCC
>NW_024581490.1:4293-30507 GCF_017639235.1 Corvus kubaryi
GGGGGGGGGTGGGGCGGCGGGGCCCCGCCGGGGGGGTGCCGGCCCCAGCCCCACTCCCGCCACGCTTATTATTTGATTTATCGATTTGTTGATGTACAGGTTTGTAGATTTATTGATTGATTTCACACTCGGTCGCTGCCACAGCCCTGGCCCCGAAGTCACCCTCTCCCCCACGGTGTCCCCATCCTTGTTCCCCATGTCTCCACTGCCCCTCCTCCTCCAGCGCCCCCATCCCTGTTCCCATTGTCTCCATCCCCAGTGTCCCCCTCCTAGCCCTGGTCGTCCCCCTCCCCATCCCCGGTGTCCCCCGCTGTCCCCCACAGGAGGGTCCTTAGCTCCCCGGGGGTCCCCAGCTCCCGCAGCCGGCCCCCCCTCCAGCAGGGCCACCCTCGGCGCCCGTTGGGCCAGGGCCACCCGCCCTGTCACCAGCAGCACTGCCGGCCCCTCCCCTGTCCCGGGACCGCCGGGACACAGCAGCTCCTGCTCCACCTGCGGGGACACGGCAGGGTCAGGGCACATGGGGACACGGGGGGATGTGGTGGAGATGGGGCACATGGGGGTGTCAGGGGACCCCAGGGTGGGGAGCACAAGTGAGGGACCTGGGGAGTGGGGACATGTGGACCCAGAGGACATCGGGTCCGAGGGGACTCTGGCTTTGGGGTCATGTGGGACCCAAGCGATACGAGGATGTATTTGGCGACATTGGGACCAAGGGGACACAGGGGCAGGGTCCAGGGAATTTGGTGACCCAGGGGACTCCAGGAGACATGGGGGACAGCAATCAAGGGGACACAGGGAGTGAGAACAGAGGGGACATGGGGCACAGGGGAGACAAAAGGATTGAGGACCCAAAGGACATGGGGAGCAGGAACCCAGAGGACATGGGGGCAAGGAAGGGACCCAGGGGATACACAGGGACCAAAGGGACACAGGGGCAGGGATCCAGGGAATTTGGTGACCTAGGAGACCCCAGGGGACATGGGGGACAGCAACCAATGGGACATGGGGAGTGGGGACCCAGGGCACATGGGGACCCAGGGGACACAGGGAGTGGGGACCCAGAGGACATGGGGGATGGGGCCATGTAACACGGACAGGGCTGTGACCCACCTGGTGCCGGGTCACAGGGTCGAGTGCCCGTGTGGGCTCATCCAGCACCAGCACTCGGGGGGGTCCTGAGCAGGGCCCGGGCCAGCGCCACCCCTTGCGCCTGCCCCCCTGAAAGCTGCATCCCCCGCGGGCCCACCTCTGGGGACAAAGGGAACACCATGGGAACGCCACAAGGACACGGTGGGGACACCACGGGGACATCGTGTGGACACATTGGGGAGCCGCACCCACTGTGCACCCACGTTTTGGGGGACAGGGAGGATGCAGAGAGGGGATACCGAGGCGACACCAAGGGGAATTGGGAGCAGGCAGAGAGCAGACAGTGAGAGGACAACAACGGGACACAGTGGTGACAGCATGGGGACACTGAGGGGACACCATGGAGGCACATTTGGGACACAAAGGGGAGACACTAGGGATATGTTAGGAAGCTACACCCCCTGCACCCTTAGCTCTGGGGTGCACAGGGAGAACAAAGACAGGACAGCGAAGGGACAGTGAGAAAACAGAGAGGACATGGACGGGACAGCATGGGGAGACCATGGGGACACTGTGGGGACAGTCAGAGAATAGCGAGGGGACAGAAGGAACATGGTGGGGAGACTGTGGGGACATTACAGACACCTTGGGGATGGTGAGGCAACATCATGGGAACAGCAGGGGACACTGTGGGGACACTATGGGAACATCGTGGGGTCACATTGGAGAAACTGGGGAGACCAAGAGGACACCTTGGACACATTATTGGGACACCTTTAGGACATCTTTGGGACACATTGAGGATGCTACAGGGGGACCATGGGGGCACCTGCTGTACCTGTGTCGTAGCCATGAGGCAGCTGTGTGGCCCAAGTGTGCACTCCCACCCGCTGTGCTGCTGCCATCACCTGTGTCCACTCCTTGTGTCCCCAGCCCAGCGTGATGTTGGCGCTGAGGGAGCGAGACAGGAGGGATGGGCACTGCAGGACACCAGCCACCTGCAGGGACAGGGACAGGGAACATGGGAGGACATGGGACCACAAAGGGATTTGGAAGGAACAAGGAGGGGACATCTGGGGACATGAGGTGGTGGCAGGGTCATGGTGAGGCTGGGTGATGACATGGGGATCGCTGTGGAGAACTGTTGGGGACACAGGAGTGACCCAGGGGTGGCAGTGGGGATATGTTGAGGACACAGGGTGACATGGTAGTCATGGCTGTTGGGACAATGGGTGACCTGGGGGTGGCCATGGTAACCCACTGGGGACACAGGGGTGGAATTGGGGACCCAGGGGGTGGCACTGATGCACCCACTGGTGACCTTGGGGTGGCAGTAGGGACCCATTTGAGGCACAGGATTGACCTGGGGGTAGCAGTGGGGACTTGTTGAGGACCAGGTGTAGACCCAGGGGTGGCTCTGGGGACACGTTGGGGACAACAAGTTGCCCGGGGTGGCCATGGGAACACATTGGAGAGGTTTGGTGACAGGGGGATGGCAGCAGGGGATGGATGGTGACCCAGGGGTGGCCCGTGTGTGTCACCTGTTGCCGCAGAGCGGGGTCTGCGCGGGGGGGTCAGGGGGGTCCCGTCCAGCAGCACCGTCCCGCCCGCCAGGGGGGCGCAGCCCCAGCGCCGCCGCCGCCAGGGAGCTCTTCCCGCCGCCAGGGGGCGCCAGCACGGCCACAACCTCCCCGGGGCGCAGCGACAGCGACACCCCCTGGCGGCGGGAACAGGGATGGCACCGACAGCCCCGGCCCACCCCGGCCCAAATCCCCCCGTGTGCCCCCCGCGGCCCCAACACCCCCGGCCCACCCCGGCCCACCCCGGCCCAAATCCCCCCGTGTGCCCCCCACAGCCCCAACACCCCCCGTCCCACCATGTCCCATGTTCCTCCATGTTCACAACACCCCTATGTCCCCCCATGCCCCTATGTCACCCATCACCTTGAGGACTGGCTCGGACTGCCTGGGGTACGTCATCCAGACATCCTTGAGGCACAGGCCTTGAGTCTGTGTGGTCTCCTGGGCCCGGGGAGTGACAAGTGATGGTGGCCCTGTGGGTGCCACCATCCTGGCCTGCTCCAGCAGCTCCAGGAGTGTCTCAGAGGAGCCAACGGCCTTGGCCAGAGTCGGAAGATACAGGAGCACGCCCTGGGAACATGGGGGACATTGCGGACATGAGAGACACAGGGACATGGGGAGGACACATGGAGACATGAGGTGACACGTAGCAGCTATGGCATGGCCTGGAGACATGGGAGGACTTGGGGGATGCAAGAGACATTGGGGAAAAAGAAGACAGTGGGACATGGTGGGACATGGGGGGACATTGGGGACATGGCAGAGCCTGGGGACAAAGGGGAGCATGGGGGAACATGGGGACAGGGAGAGGCACAGCCAGGTGCGGATGGGGCTTAGGGACATGGAGGGGACACAGCAACATGATGTTGGAGACTGGGGGGAAACATGGCTGGGACAGGCTGGGGACATGGATGGGGATGTAGGGACCTGGTGGGCACATGGCAGGTGCACACTGGGACGTAAGTGAGGGAACATGGGGACATGGAAGGCACACAACAAGGACGGGCTGGGGACACAGGACACAGGGATGGGAACATGGCCAAGAGGACATGGGGATATCACTGGGAGGATGTGGGGCCATAGGGACATGGTGGGAGGACATAGGACACAGTGACTCGGGAAATGGGGCTGGGGGCAGGAGAGGACACACTGGGGGCATGTAGGAGACACACTCATCACCTCCACAGTCGTCGTGAAGTACAGCTGGCACATGAGGACAGTAACCAGCTCCCCACGGGTGACAGTCCCTGCGGCCACCAAGTATCCCCCCCAAGAGGAGCAGCACCAGCTTCAGGGCCAGTGCAGGGAACTGGGGACACAGGGACACAGGGTGTCAGCCCAGTCCTATATCACTGTGTCCCCCAGCCCCATGCCACCATGTCCCCTTCCCAGGCCACCCATCTCATGCCCCTCAGCCCCAGGCCACCATGTTTTCATGTCCCCTGTTCCCACACTGCTGGTCCCCATGTCCTGCCACCCCGATGCCACTGTCTCCCTGTGTCCCCTGGCCCGTTTCCACTGTGTCCCTGTGTCCTCCAGCCCCTGTCACCACGTCTCCCATCCCTGTGCCACCATCTCTGTATCCCCATGTCCCCTGTTCCCATGTCTTCATCCCCTTGCCACCACATCCAATGTGGCCTCCTGCTGCCATGTCCCCATGTCCCCTATTCCAATGCCACCACATTCCCATGTCTCCCAGCCCTCTGCCACCATGTGCCCTTGCCCCCAGCCATGTGCCAACATATCCCCCATTCCCACACCACTGTTCCTTATCCCCCTGTGCCCCCAAGGTCCCCATGTCCCCATACTCCACTGGCCCAGCGCCCAGCTGCATAGGCCAGCGCCTCCATCTGCTCCAACTGGTGTTCCTGGGCGAGGCGCTGCCGGACGCGCGCGGTGACACCGGCCTCGTGCCCAAAGGCCCGGACAGTCTTCATGGCCCTCAGTGACTCCAGGGCCACTGCAGTGGTGCTGGCTTGTGCTGCCCGCACCTGCCGTGCCAGGTCCTGGGGACACAGGGGACAGGGGGTCACCTCGGGGTCACAGCGGAAACAAGGAGGTCACCATGGGGACACAGAGGGGCCACCACAAGGATGGATGGGGACAGGGGGTCACCACAGGGTCACCGTGGGGTCACAGAGCGGACAGGGGGTCAGCACAGGGTCACCATGGGGCCATGAGAGGACAGGGAAATCACCTCATGGTCAGCATGGGGATGGGGGGTGGGGGGACAGGGAGGGGACAGGGGACAGGAGGAGGTGACAGTGGGCATGGGGAAGTGACAACAGGCACAGGGAGGGGACAGAAAGGACTTGGAGAGAACTCAGGGTGCAGGTAAGTGATAAGGGGCCCAGGAAGATGACAAGGGGACAGGGAGGTGACAGTGGGGACAGGGAGGTGACAAGGCACATGGGGAGGTGACAAGGGCCCCTCACACCCCATGTCCCCTCAGTACCTGTTCGATGCGCCCAACGATGCGTGGCAGCAGCAGGAAGAGGGGCAGTGCCAGGAGGGTGAGCAGGCCCAGCACCGGGGACAGCCAGGCCACTGTGGCCAGCAGTGACACAGCCCGTGTCAGCGACCACAGCCCCGGCACCAGCGCGTCACCCAGCGCCGAGTGCGCCGCCTTGGCGTCCCCTGTCACCCGCTCGGCCACCGCGCCTGGCGTGTCCCCCAGGCTGCCCCCCGGACCGGGCAAGTCCCCACGCAGCACCGCGGCCACTGCACCGCGCTGGAGCCGGTCCCGCGCCCGCGTCAGCGCCACAGCTGCCATGCTGTCACAGACCAGCTCGGTGATGGCACTGCGGGGACAGCAGGGTCACGGGGGCACGGGGTCACTGGCACCTCGGGGTGTCCCCGTGACTCCGGTGTCACCCACCTGCCGAGCCCCACCAGCACCAGGGGCCACACGACTGCCATTGCGTCCTCCTGTGTCACCCGGTCGGTGACACGGCCCGTGAAGTACGGGGCAGCCACCTCACCTGTGGGGACACGGCATCAGGGTAGGGGTCTCGAAACGCCCCAAAACTGCGTGGTGACCCCAGAACTGGGGGCTAAGGCCCGAAAATTGGATCCTGACCACTCCCAGAACTGTGTGTTGAGTCCCAAAATTGGATGCTGATTCCCCAAATTTGGTCCTGACCCACATATTAGTTTCTGACCTTCCTCAAATCGGGTCCTGTCTCCCCCAGATTGGGTCCTGACCCCTCATATTGGCCTTACAACCCCCCATCGGGTCCTGCCCCCCCCTCCCGCCAGTCATGTCCCCACCCTTCACCCAATCGGATCCCGAAGCCCCTCAAAGGGGTCCTGCCCCCCACCAGGTCGGGGTCCCCCCGTACCGAGCGCCGAGGCCGACATCAGCCCCCCCACCAGCATCCAGCGCCCGCGCTCGGGGCCCAGCAGGGCCAGGAGCCGGCGTGTGGGGGGAGACAACATCGGGTGTAGGGGACCGGTGGGTCCTACTGGGTCCTGGTTCTGCTCCCACTGGGTTCTGGTGGGATCCCGGTTGGTTCCAGTGGGTCCCAGACGGTCCGTGTAGGTCCCGGTCCTGCTTCCAGCGTGTCCCAGTCTGGTCCTTTTGGGTCCCGGAGGGTGCTGCTATGACTGATGCCGCCCCGCTCCGGCCCGGTCTCTTCCCGGCTGCCGCCGCGATTTCCCGGAAAGCCAAAAGGGGGCGGGGCGGGGCCGGCGGGAATCCCCTGGAATCCCAGCCTTGACCCGCCCACGCTTGGATCGGCGTCTCTGATTGGTCAGCGTGGAGGTGACATCATCGGTTGCCGGGCAGAGGGAGCCGGAGCAGGTTGTGAGCAGGAGGAGGCGGTGCCGGGAGGGGGCGGGGTCTGGGCGGGGTCTGGGCGGGGAGGGGGCGGGGAGAGGGTGGAGGAGGCGGGGCCAGAGCGGAACGGGCGGGGCTCGAAAGCGAAACCTCAACGGACCTTTCTGGGAGCTACTGGGGGGGCTGAGCTGGGAGCACTGGTGTGGTCTGGTGAGTTCCCAAGCTGGACTGGAAACACTGATGTGGGCTGGGGAGCTGAGAGGGATGGACTGGGAGCACTAGTGTGGACTGGGGAGCAACCCAGTCTCCACTGGGAGCACTGGGGTGGACTGGCGAGCGCCCCGTCTGGACTGGGGAGCGCCCCGTCTGGACTGGGAGCACTGGTGTGGACTGCTGAGCTCAGGGGGCTAGACTGGTAGCACCGTAGTCTAGGCTGGGACCACTGGCGTGGACAGGGGAGCACCCCAGTCCTAACTGGTTTTAACTGGTGAGTTCACAGGCTGCTGATCCTTCCCCGAGGGCCACCCAGGGAGCACTGGTCTGCACTGGTCCCGCCATGGCGCTGCCGTCCGCAGCTCTCCTGCCCGGCCTTCTGCTGGTGGCCGACGCCGTGGCGCTGGTGCTGCTGGTGCCGCTGGTGCCGCTGCTGGCGCCGCTGGGCGTGGCGGGCGCGTGGCTCGAGGCCGCCCTGCGCCTGCCCGTCCTGGCCGCGGCCACGCGGCTGCTGCCCCCGCGCCGTCCCTGCGGAGCCACCGCGGCCGCCGTCACCGTCGCCGCCACCCCCGCGGCCTTCGGAACATTCCGGCACCTCCTGGGGCCGCCCGGGGCTGGCCCGGGGCTGTTGGCGGCCGCCGCGCCCGCCTGGCTCGGGGTCACCCACGCGGCCGCCGCAGTGGCCCTGCTGGCCTGGGCCACGCCCCCGGCCCCCGGCGGTGTCCCTGAGACCCTCGGCGACGTTCCCAAGGCTCGTGGCACCGTCTGGCGCGTTCTGCAGTTGACCTGGGAGGAGCAGAACGTCCTTGGAGCTGCCTTCCTCTGCCTCGTGCTGGCAGCCATTGGTGGGTGACGTGTGGTGAGAGGTGCTAACACCCCAAATTTAGGTTCTGCAGCCCCAAATTGAGAACCCCCCCCAATTTGGGAACTCCCCCCCAAATTGGGTGCTGGCCCCTAAAAATTTTGTGCTGAGCCCCTAAATAGGTGATGACCACCCTAAAATTGAGTGGTGACCCCCCTAAATTGGGAGTTGACCCCTTCAGTTGGGTGCTGACCCTCCAAATTGGGTTCTGACCTTGCAAACTCGACTGTTGATCCCCCAAAATTGGGTGCTCACCCTCAAACATAGGATCTGATGCCCAAAAATGGATGTCGACCCCCAAGGCATTGGGCCCTGATTTCCCATTCTTAGGTTCTGACCCCTAAAATTGTGTGCTGAACCCCCAAAAATTGGTACTGACTGCCTAAACTGGGTCTCAAACCCCTAAATTTGGCACTAAAACCCCAAAATTGGGTCCTGATCTCTCTAAATTTTCTCCTGCCCAAATTGTGTCTTGCCTCCCCAAAATTAGATCCTGATTCCTCAGATTGGGTCCTGCCCCTCCCAAATCAGGGTCCCTCTGTGTCAGTGGTCACACCTATGGTGACATGGCCTTGGTGACACCCAGGGGAGACGTTGGGACCATACGTCACTGGGAAGGTGCTGGATGCCATCGGGAGTGGGGATGGACTCACCGCTGGAGCTGTCGGGATGGTGGTGGCTGCCGGAGCTGCCAGGTGGGTCACAGCATTCCCGGGGCCTGTCCCCATGTCCCCAGCATCCCTGATGTCACCATGTCTCCATGTCCCCCCAGTGTGCTGTTTTCCGGGTGCCGTGGGGGGCTCTTCACGCTGTTGGAAACGCGTCTCCATCAGAGCCTGACCCTCCGGCTCTTCTCTCACTTGGTGCGCCAAGACCTGGACTTCTTCCAGGGAACCCCGGCAGGTAGTGGGGCATGGCCCAGCCCCAGCCCACCTGTCCCATCCCATCCTAACTATCCTGTCACCCCAGTCCCCATCCCAGCATTCCATCCTGTCCCGACCATCCTACCCCCATCCCATCTTATCCCATCTGTCTGTTATGCCATCCCCATCCCCATCCCCATCCCCATCCCCATCCCAATCCCATCCCATCCCATCCCATCCCATCCCATCCCATCCCATCTTCCTGGCTTCGTTCTACCCTAATGTCCCATCCTGTCCCAATCCCACTTTCCCATTCTATCCACTGTCCCATCCCCATTATTTTCATTCCGATGGCTCTCTCCCATTGCATCTTCCCACCTGCATCTCACCATCGCCGTCATCCCATCCCACCATCTCCATTCCCACCATCGCCGTCATCCCATCCCACCATCTCCATTCCCACCATCCCATCTCCACTGTCCCATCCCACTTTACCCTGACCATCCCCATAGCCATTGCCATCATCCCATCCCCCTGGTCCCCATCACATCATTCCCATCCTGTCCCCATCCACCATGGTCCCAGTCTCTTTTCCTGCCCTGCAGCTGAGCTCGTGGCTCAGTTTTCCATGGAAGTGCCACGGGTGTGCATGGCAGCACCGAGTGGAGCCAACCTGCTGTTCCGAAGCCTGGGAATGGCGCTGGTGGTGGGGTCGTTCATGGTGGGGCTGGCACCGGGGCTGGCGCTGCTGGCGCTGCTGCAGCTGCCCCTTGAAATCGCCACCCACCGCATCCAGAGTGCCCGGGAACAGGTCAGGAATACAGGAGGGAAACAGTGGGAAGGAGACACAGAGATGGGATAAGTGGGTGGGAATGGTGGGAATGCTGGAGTTGGGATGGAGGCCAGGGGAATGGGATGGTGGGAATGCTGGCATGGGGATAGAACGGAATGGTGGAGATTGGAATGGTGTGGATGGGAAGAGAAGGATGGGATAAGGCGAGATGGTGGGGAAGAGACAGGATGGGATGGGATGGGATGGTGTGATAAAACAAGGACAGGGGTTGGGATGGGGTGGTTGGATGGGGACCAGGGAGATGGGAGTGGGGATGAGGACCAGAGGAATGGAATACTGAGAATGAGAATGGTGGGGATGGGAATGAGTGGGGATGGGAATGGTGGGATTAGGACTGAAAGGATGGATGGGAATGGTGGGGATGGGAGAGAGGGGCGTAGGATGGTGGGAATGCAATAGTGGGGATTCAGTGGGTGTGGTGGGATGGGAATGCTCGGGACGGATGGTGGGCCAGGAAGGTGACCTGGGAAAGTTGGAGATGCCCCAATGCTGCCACAGGCACTTCAGCGATCCATGCTGGAAGCATCCGCCCGGACAGCCTCGGGGGTGCAGGAATCTGTTGCCGCCATCGAGACAATCCGTATGTTTTCGGCGGAAGAGGAAGAGGAGGAGCAGCACAGATGGAACCTGGCTAAGGAGCTGAGGCTGAAGGAGCAGATGGAGCTGGAGCTGGCACTCTTCACCCTTGTCAAGAGGGTATGGGGGGACCGGGAATGGGAATGAGGACACCAGGGAATGGGGACACCAGGATCAGGGATGAGGACACTGGGAATGGGGATACTAGGAATGGCGACACTGGGACCAGGAATGGGAAACCAGCAGCTGAGATGGGGGCACTGAGAGCAGAATGGGGACACCAGGCATGGGGACACCAGAACAGGGACACTGGGATCAGGAATGGGCATGCCATTAGAAGCAGGATGGGGACACTGGGACAAAGGTTGGGAACATTGGAATCAGGAATGGGGACATCAAGATTGGGACGGGGACACCAGGAAGAGGAATAAAGACACCAGGAGCGGAATGGGGACACCAGGAGTGGGATGGGGGCACCAGTATCCCTGTTCCCACCCACAGATGCTCCAGCTGGCCATCCGGGTCCTGGTGCTCTTGCGGAGCCACCAGCAGCTCCGTGACGGATACATCACTCCTGGGGTCCTTGTCACCTTCCTGCTGTACCAGGACACAGTTGGCAGCCATATCGAGGTGATCCCATGGAATCCACATCTGTCCATCCATCCATGCTTTTGTCCATTCTGGTGCCACCCCCTTCGTTGTCCCTAGGTGCTGCTCTACGGCTTCAGTGAATTCCTGAACAAAGCGGCTGCCGGACAGAAGATCTGGGAATACCTGGATCGGAAACCCACAGGGGATGTTGGGGGGACGAGGGAGCCCCCTGAGCTTCAGGGCCACGTCACTTTTCAGAAGGTTTCCTTTGCATATCCTGGGAATCCAGAGCACCCTGTGCTGAAGGTGGGTCTGGGGGGAGGTGAGGTTTCCCAAGGGTGGGAATTCTGATGTCATTCCACAGGACACATTCTTTGAGGCAGATCCAGTGGAAGATTGGGCATTCCCAAGAGTGGGAATTCCAGCATCATCCTGTCCATCCCACAGGATGTGTACTTTGAGCACATCCCAGGGAGGGTGGGATTCCAGGGGGTGGAAATTCTGGCATCACCTGTCCCCATCCCACAGGATGTAACCTTTGAGGTGCGTTCCGGGGAGGTGACAGCGCTGGCGGGGCCCAATGGAAGCGGGAAGAGCACGGCTGTGGCACTGCTGGAGCGGCTGTGGGATCCTGGGAGTGGGAGGGTGCTGCTGGATGGGATCCCGCTGCCAGAATATGAACACCAGTACCTGCACCGGAAGGTAGGGACAGCAGGGACACTGAGAACAGTGGGAATGGAATGGGGACAGGGATGGGGACACTGAAATGGAATTGGGACCTGGGAAGCATGGGTGGGGCCATCAGGAGCAGGAATGGGGACACTGGGAAGAGGGATGGGGACACTGAAGTAGGATGGGCACAACAGGAAATGGGATGGGAACACTGGGAAGCGGGGTGGGGATGACAGAGATGGGGATGGGGAAAATGGGAAGTCAGGGATGGGGACACTGGGGACACAGATGGGGACAATGGGATCAGGGATGGAGACTATGGGGACACCAAGGTAGGATGGGGCTGTGGAAGGGATGGGGACACCAGGAGCCAAGACGGCATCACAGAGCTCAGGGCTGGGGCAGGTGGTGCTGGTGGAGCAGGATCCCGTCCTGTTTTCCGGAACGATCCGTGAGAACGTCGTGCTGGGGCTGGAGCACTGTGAAGAGTCAGAGCTGCAGGAGGCTGCCACTGCTGCCGGAGCCATGGACTTCATCCAGGGGCTGGAGCGGGGCTGGGACACCGGTGAGAGCCAGGGGGATCCCAGGATCCTCTGGCAAAGATGGGAGAGCATGGTGGGTGGCAGATGGTGGGGTGTGGGGGGATCCCTGAGGTCAGATCCCACTGATGCCGTGGGATTGCTCCCACAGTGGTGAGGGAGTGTGGGGGGTACGTGAAAATGGGGGGACCCCTCTCAGGCTGGGATCCCAGTGATCCCAGGATCCCCCCCAGAGGTGGAGGAGCACAGGGGGTGAGGAGAAGAGGGGGAACCCCGGGGCTGGATCCCACTGATCCCAAGGGATTGCTCCCGCAGAGGTGGGGGAGCATGGGGGGCAGCTGGCGGCAGGGGAGCGGCGCCGCGTAGCCCTGGCCCGGGCTCTGCTCCGGCGTCCGGCCGTCCTCATCCTCGACGAGGCACTGGATGATGGAGATGAGGGGGGGTGGGGGGGGTGGGATGGAGGGGGTTGGTCGGGATAGGGGTGCAATTGGTGAAAATGGGGTGTGATGGTATGGCTGTGGAGAGGTGGGATGGCTGGAATGGGATGGTGGGATGGGGACTGGAGAGACGGGGTGGTGCGAATAAGGGATAATGGGGTGGAATGGGAATGATGTGATGAAGACAGGTATTGGATTGGGTGGCATGGGTCAACAAGGTGGGGAAATGGGACAGGATGGTAGGATGGGAATGGTGAGGATGGGATGGAGACCAGGGGTGTAGGATGGCAGGAAAGTAGAATGAAGGGATGAAAACAAAGAGATGTGATAGGGTGGGATGGGATGGAGTAGGAATGGAGGGGATGGGAATGCTGGGATGAGGACAGAGACATGGAATGCAATGGGAAGGGTTGGGGTGGTGGGAGTGGGGTGGGATGGAACAGTCAGGATGGGGATAGTGTGGACAGGATGGCACAATGGGCATGGGAGGTGGGAGATAGGATGATGGGGATAGGGTGGGACTGAGAGGAATGGGACAGTGGGGTGGGATTGGATGGTTGGGATTGGGTGGGACCAGGTGGGACTGGGTAGGACTGAGTTGGATGGGATGGGATGAGAGTTCTTCAGTCCCAGGCACAGCACTGGCTGCGCACTGGGCTGGCCCAGACTGTGCTGGTCGTGTCCCACCGGCCACGGGTGCTGGATGCGGCCGATCGCCTCGTGGTGCTGGAGCGCGGAGCCGTGGTGGAGACAGGAACGCCAGCAGAGCTGCAGGAATGCTGTGGGGCCTACAGCCGCCTCCTCCTTGGCGGAGGCCCCCAGGATGGGCAGTGAGAAGGGGGCTGCGTCCAGCCGGTAATAAAGGGGAATCGGCCCCAGTGTCCCCATTCCTGGTGTTTGTGTCCCCATCCAGCTCCTGGTGTCCCCAGTCACAATGTCCTGTGAATCCCTTATCCCCATGTCCTCTGGATCCCAACTCCCTGTGTCGCCTTGGTCCCTGTGTCCCCACCATGTCCCCTAGGTCCCCACATTCCCTGGATCTCCATTCCTCATGTCCCCTGTATCCATCCCTGTATCCCACACGTGCAGATTACCTCTATCCAAGCCCCACCATGTCCCCGTGATCCTTGGTCCCCATGTCCCCCATGTCTGCTCCTGGACACGGGACACCGAGTGGGAAATAAATCCCAAAGGATGGGTCTGGGTGTGTGTGTCTGTTATGATCCAGTTTAAACCCAGAAGAGCAAAGAAAATTAAGTCTCCATGTATAAAGCAGAAAAAACTTTGAAGGTTCAAAATATACCCAAAAATGAGATTAAAACCAAACGGGATTAGATGTTGGTGCCAAAAAATTGGTATGTTTTATTTAGTAGTAAAAGAGGCAAACTGAAAGTAAGAAAGAAAGACAAAAAGAAAGAAAAAAGAAAAAGAAAAAAATTGAAAGAAATAGAAGTGTGCATGGGCACTAGGGGGACAGGGAGAGAGTGACAGGGGTTAGGTAGAAGCATATCACCCATCCAAGGGTCCCAGCTTTGTCTCGTTGCTCCCCTCCATCTGGTCTGCTGGTGGTGAGGGTCCATGCCATGCCACCGCACACCAAAGAGTGCAGAATCCCGTGGA
Source organism: Corvus kubaryi (assembly GCF_017639235.1). Taxonomy (NCBI): domain Eukaryota; kingdom Metazoa; phylum Chordata; class Aves; order Passeriformes; family Corvidae; genus Corvus; species Corvus kubaryi. Next base: position 17,967 of record NW_024581490.1, read on the forward strand.
CTAATACACACTTTGGGCAGGTGGGAACGCCCACGTGCCTCCCTTGCAGGGGCTAGCTTGACACACTGTCCCTTGCAACACTGAGGGTGTGTTGCATCATCTCTGGTGCAGGGTCTGGGGGGGGGCCTTTGATGGGCCATATCACCCCCTCTGTCCTTCATGTGGATGCAGCTTCTCCCTGGGTGAGGACCCCTCAGCTGGGTTCCTTTGCACAGTGGAGGATGGGCAGTCACTGCACCTCTGACCAGAGCCTTTTCCAACACACATCCAGAGCCTCTCTCCCTGCCACCCTTTGGTGCAAGGGTCTGTGTGAGCCGGGCAGTTGATAGCCCTGGGACTGTGGCCTCCACCCCAAAGGTGCTAAGCTTGATCCCTCTGCATTTATTCTTCTCCCCCAGCCCAGACCTGAGTCGATTTTATCTTACCTTCATCAGTGAGCAGTGTGTAGGGCCTCTCAGAGCCTTATTCAGGGTGTGGTAGTCTCTTCTCTGCAGCTTTTGTAATACAGTTTTGAAAGTCTTCATTAAAATGTTTAAGCCATAAACTATATTTCAGTTTCTGACAGTGTCATATCTTCATCCCACTCCTGCTGTCCCCACTCCGAGTTCCTGGTGTCCCCAGTCCTCTCCCAGTGTCCCCCTCCCTATCCCCAGCGTCTTCATCCCAGTCCCCCATGTCCCCTTTTCTGTTCCTGGTTCTCAGAAAGGAACTGCTGGGCACTGCAGGAGGGAACCGGGATTTATTGCCCCAAACGAGGGTATTTTCACACCAGAATTAAAACATTTGGAATAATTGTGATTCTTGTGTTTAAAACATGGGAAAACAGGAAGTCAAGCTGTTGGGAAGAGCTGCTGCGTGGTGGGTGGGTGTTGCAGTGGGGATCCTGCAACACGCATATATCAAACCAGGAGTCCCGTGGAAAGGAAATATATACGGACAGACAGATTCTTGCTAGATGTTTCAGAGATGTTTATTTCTCCAGCCGCATGGCCGGAGCTCTGCCCAGGAACTGTTCCAGTCACGGGACCAAGGGTCCTTCTGCCCGCGCAGGGAACACAAACCAACCAATGGGAACGAGGCTGAGCAGGGGCAGGGAAACCCCGTGTCTGTGCCCTCAGGGCCCCTCTCCCAGGGCTACACGGCGGGGGAGGGACCCCAACACCTCACCCGTTTTATTTTAATAAAAGGAGAATGAAAACAACTGGATAAACATAACAAGAACAGTTTCAAAACAAAACAAGCCACCCTCCTGAGCCTTTAAATGTCCAATCAGATTCTGTGGAACATCTTAGGGCTGACAGAAGGGAGACAGAACTCTGTGAGCATGCTTTGTGGGGAAACTGAGGCAGGAGAGGGTTTAACTTCTTCCCTCCCCCTTTTCATCCCCCACTCAGCATTGGAAAGGGATTTTTGGGGAAACAATTGGCAAAAGCATGGTTTTGTGAGGGAAACCATGGTTGAAAAAATGGATTGGGAATACACTGGGGGTAATAGGACATAGGGTAAAAGGGAAAGGTGGGATTAGGAAAGGGAGACTGTAGGGAGGGCTTACAAGGGAGATATTGTCTAACATGACTACGGTTTTTAGCATATATACTGCCTTTCACAGAAACACCATCAGGCCCAGTGACCTGCGATGCTTGTAACCCTTTTCTCCCTTGTGTAATTTTGAATTGCACCACCTCTCCATCTCCTAAGCTTGGGATGCATTTTTCAGGGTTATTCTTTTTAATAGCAGTTCTATGCACGAATATGTCTTGCTGGTTGTCACACCTTGTTATAAAACCATAATTTTGCTTAACATTATACCATTTTACTATCCCTAAGATCTTAGTTACTATGATCTTTTCCTTTTTCCGAGTGGCTGCTGTTTTCTGTCTCGCTGTGTCTTTGCTCTCTCTTTCGGTCGCTCCCGTGTTGGAATTGTCGGGGCTGCTCGTGCCTGCGCGCTCTTCCCGGGGTCGCGTTCGGGGCTGCGCGGGCCAGGCCGGGCCGCGCCGCTCAGTTCTCCGTGCGTCGCCTCCTCTGGTCGCAGCTTCGCTGCTGCTGCCAGGCGCTGCACCCACATCTCGGCCGGGCCCCCGAGCGACGACCCCCCCCGCGCTCCGCTCCAGCGCGCGTCTCGGCTGGGCGCGGCTCCGCTCCACCGGCACCGCCGCCAGCCGCCGCCCGCGCGCCGCCCCTCTCGGCCGGGCGTTCACGGGACTCGCTCCACCACGCGCTGTGCGGGGCCGTGCGGGCACCGCCGGGTCCCGCCGCTCCCGCCGTGCCTCGTTCCGCTGCCGACACTGCGGCTCGCGTGGGTCCGCCCGCGCGCGGGAACTGCCTCGCTGCTGCTCGCAGAGCGCTCGGTGCATGTGGCCTGGGCCGCACGGTCCCTGAGCCAGGCTTCCCTTCGCCAGGACACAGCTGACACTGCTCAACAGTCTCGGTAACTAAATAATATTCACGAAAATATTCTTCCATCGGCATATATTTCGACTCCAATATTAACTGTGTCCAAACGGTTTTCCAAAAGCCCTTGGTAAGAATTAAATCCCAAGAAACATAGAAAAAGTTCTTAAACAACCATGCCAGGAAGTGTTTCAGTTCTTTTTGAGCTTGAATCAAGCTAAAATTTACAAACTGTTGTTCAAGAATCTTTTTAAGTTTAAGATAAATGTCCATATGCGGCTCTGAGAGCCAAGAGTCTTCCCACGGTTCCTCCATAGTTTAGATATGGAATAGCAAAACAAAACCAAGAAGAGGAATCCAAAGTTTCCAGGGTTTACTCACACAAATCAGTCGCTTAGGGATCAGGGATCGTTCTGCTCACAAATCTCCACCATTTGTTGCAGTGGGGATACTGCAGGAGTCCCGGACAGACAGATTCTTGCTAGCTGTTTCAGAGATGTTTATTTCTCCAGCCGCATGGCCGGAGCTCTGCCGAGGAACTGTCCCAGTCACGGGACCAAGGGTCCTTCTGCCCGCGCAGGGAACACAAACCAACCCATGGGAACGAGGCTGAGCAGGGGCAGGGAAACCCCGTGTCTGTGCCCTCAGGGCCCCTCTCCCAGGGCTCCATGGCAGGGAGAGGAGACCCCAACAGGTGGGAGCAGCAGGATGAGCTCTGCCAGCAATTTGTGGCTTTCTGCAGCGAGAGGAAAGGGGTTGGATCTGGCAGCATGGATCATTCAAGTGGTGATTCCTGCCGGCATGAGAGTGAGGGTTGGTGTCACCCTGTCCCTGTCCCCATCCTGCAGGCTGGATCTGGCGGAAGAGCCCATAGAGAGCAGGAACTACTCTGGAATCCCACCAGATCCTACTGTATCCATTCCGCCCCAATTGTGCTCCATCAATACCACCCAATCTGCTTTGGAATCCCCCCGATCCTGTTCTGGAATCCCACTTCGATGCCGCCCCATCCATCCCAACTGATCCTCCTCTTGAATCCAGCCCAGATACACTCTAGAATTCTGCTTGATCCCAATCTGGAATCATGCCCTGGTCTGGAATCCCACCCTATATTCCTTCTGGAATCCCACACAGATGCTGCTGTGTACCTGCAGTCAAGCAAGCAATTGGTTTCTCTGCCTGTTTCTGCAGAATGAGAAGATCCATGAGATTCCAGCATGGATCACACACTGGGATTCATCTGCATGGAGGGGATCCAGAGTTGGATCTGCCACTGGTACTCACTGGCCACTGCATTGTAGCCATTCCTCTCCCTTTTCCCTATGGAATTAAAGCGTGATCAGCAGGCACAGCACAGGATCCCCAGAATGCTGTTGGGCGGATCGGTGCTCATCCCCAACCAACATCCCACATGTTACCAAATTGGACCTTCCAGATGCTGAATCCAATGAGGATCATGACACAGCAATGACGGACACAGCGACCATCACCAAGATGAGATTCCAGCATGATTCCAGCTCTGGGAAGCGCAAGATGGTGAAAAGGGGAAGGGGAACCCCCACCCTGCTGCTTTGCATTCCCAAATTCCTCATTCCCAAATTCTCAATTAACAGATTCTGCATTCCCGGCCTTACCCCAGATGAACATCCCAGGCTCCAGCATTCTGGGATGCTCCACCTGGCACTGGTACTGCTCCCGCTCCCTTGGCAGTGCCTCCGTCCTGGCCCAGGTGTGGAAGGTGCCATTGCTGTTAGGAATGATTCCACCCCTCTCATTCTCCTGATCCTGGATTTCCTTTCCTCTTCATCCAGCTGATCCTGATGGTCCTGGGGCAGAATCCGTACATGTGGCAGGACAACACCAGGATCCCATGTTCCACTTTTCTGTACACATGGATGTCGGGGGTTCTGGGAATGGGATAATGGAGAAATCCATCCATCAAATTCTGATGGGAATGGGACAATGGTGAGATCCACCTATGGAATTTCAATGGGAATGGGATGGAGGTGAAATCCATTCACAGAATTCCCATAGGAATGGGATGAGTGTGAGATCCATCCATGGGATTCCCATGGAATTCCCGTGTTCCTGAATTCTGCCCTCCCAAATTCTACATTCCCCTGGGAATTCCACCCCCACATTTGCACCCCAGTACTAATGTACTGTACAGTACCAATATCCAATGTATTTCTAAAGTCATTCCACATAGATGTGCTCTAGCTAATTCATGCTGTTGTCAGCCACAACCCCTTCAGATTCCCAGCACCCCCAGGTGATCCAGGCAGCACCGTCAGCCACCACCAAACTCCTGGATCCCAGCTTGAAGATGAAAACCCACCCATCATGGCCGTCCCCACGGATTCCATGGATGTTCCCATTGAACAGGAGGTTGCAGCTGCAAACCTGCTGCAATTGCACTGCACTGTGTGGAGACCTGGAGGGGTGGATCAGACCCATGGAGACCCACGGAGTTGCATCCCAGCCCCAGGGAGCCCCATCCCAGCCCTATGGAGCTCCAGAGTCTGATGGAGACCCACAGATCGCATCCCAGCCTCACAGATTCCGCCAGACCCTTGCTCCACCCTCCCACCCCCACTGTGGTTATCTCAGGCCCACAGCATCTCCAGGTTGCCGGCAGCCACACACTGGTTCCCCTTGGCAATCCAGGTCTGGGTGTCCCAATATTCCATCATCCACGGCACCTTTGGCTCCATCCATGCCCTGCTCACTCAAAAGGGTTCCTGTCCATGTACCCCATGGCCACGTACGGGGAAACCCCAGGCTGGGCTCTGACACTGGACAGGAATCACAGGGTGTGGAGAACTGGGGGGACACAAAGGTTGGGGGTTCCCAGGGGGCCTCATGGATCAAGGAAAGGGAAACGGTGTAATAAATAACAGAGAATAGAAATTCTCAGTTCCCCTGAAGTTGCTGGATAGAACTTCAAGACTAACTGGCAAAAAAGATAAAAGGATGTAAAGGTGTGCACCACAGGATGATAAATGTGTCTGGAACCAGTGAAGAAACAGATAAAAGACTACAGTGGGGTTTTTGGCAAGTTACATAACAAGAAGCAACAATGCATGCCCAAGGAAAAAGTTCCAGGAAAGGTCACCTTTAATATCAAAGCATTTAGTGAATATGACCACCAGAGACTCCTTTAGATGACCCTCCAGGACCATAAAACAACTTCCAGTAGGAGGCAGATGCATGCAAATGAGTTCTAGGAAAGTGATGTTTCTGTATTAGCTAGGAGATACATTGTACTGAATACGTATGATTATGATGCATAAATATCTGGTTGTAAAGTCTCACCTCAAACACTGAATAAGGAGATATCCTCCATGTGTCCTGCACAGACAATGCCTGCTCTCTAATGCTTCAGATTGTGTTAGAAAGTTTATTTTCCAGCAGATTTCAGTATCAGGGAAAGCTGGGAAAGCCAGGAAGGGGATGTGGGGATCCCAGGGTCAAGGAAAGGTGGGTGCAGGGGCTCCCAGTGTCAAGGAAATGGGGAGAGCAGGGATAACTGGAAGGTAGGTCCAGAGGGTCCCTGGTATTGAGGAAAGAGGGGGTATGGGGGATGAGAAAGGCAGGAATGGGGGTCGAGGGGCTCCCAAGGTGAAGGAAAAAGGGGAATATGGGGTCTGTGAGCGGCGGGGTGGCCGGGAAAGGGGATGCAGGGTGTTACTGGTACAAAATAAGGGGGTGCAGGCGCCTTCCGGTGTTGAGGAGTGGCCAGAGGGGTCCGGGTACCGGGAAAGCGAGCTCAGGGGGGTCCCAGTGTCCGGGAATGGCAGCTCAGGGGGTCCCTATACCGGGGGTCCCACTCACCCCCCGCCACCCCCCCCCAGGAGCGCCCCCAGACCCAGCGCTGCCGCCCCGGCCCCGCCCCCAGGGCGCCTCGGGCCGCGATTGACAGCCCTGCTGGCCAATGGAAGGCCGCGCCTGCAGTGACGTCACGGCGGCTCGGGCGGGGCGTGAGCGGCACCGGGAGCGCGGCGGGGCGAGGGCTGCGGGTCGCCAAAAAATCACCGGCCAGAGCATCGCTGAAAAGCAGATTTAATGTAAGCGACAAGATGACAAGGCTCGTTGGCAAGGTTCGCAGTACTGCTACAGACAGTTAAGGGAGACCGAGGGGAAAAGAAAGAAAACAACAACAAAATCCAGTCAATCAAAACAGAAATTAACTGTCCGTATGTGTGTGTGTGTGTGTTTAGGTGCGTGTGACAAAAGATAGAAAGGGCAAGGATAAAAAGGAATATGGCCTAAAAGCTTGACAGCTCTCAAATTGAACAGTACTTATACCTTAACAATTTGATGTCAAGTTGTATTCCTTTATTAAATTGTTAACATATAACTTAAAATAAACTTACATACAGGCCTAACTTAGTTAGATATCTAAGGTACTTTAACACCTAAGACAGCATAATTTCTCCCAGATTTGCTATGGCATGTGCACACAAGAAAGCACACAGATACAAAGAGTCAGTGCAAGGTACCTGTGAAAAATTCCCCTCCAAGGCACTGAAATACTCCCTGCAGATGCCTTGGCATCTTCTCACCAAAGGGAAAAGGCTGAGGCCTCCAGGAGTGGGGGCGTCGGCAGCCCAGGAGCCGTCGTCCTTCAGGGATCCCCCGAGTGCAGCCAACGGGAGAGTTCCTGGCTCACAGGGGCCCCACTCACAGGGACTTTGCTGCTCACTGCTGCTGCGGCCCAGCACAGCTCCAGGGGGCTCCTTTGGCACCCTGGGGTGGCCTTTAGTCACAACAAGGTTTCATCCTGGCCCCACTTGCGATCAGCAGCTTTCATTCAAAGTGTGAGAACAAGGATGTTGTCTAATTAAGGCAAGAAAAATAGTTACCAAGGGTGTTCATGAAGCAATCAGGAGCTCCCTACACAGCGGCACTGCCTGGAAGTTCAAGAGGAGCTTGGCCCGGGTGAGGTTCATCAAGGCTGAGGCCTAACGAGCATTTCTCAGATCATGGTGCAGCCTGGAAAAGGCAGGGGGCAAATGCACCACCACAGGGAATCCCTGGGGATTTACCTGGATCCCCCTGGGAAACTCCTGGGGAATGCATGGGACCCCCCTGGATCTTCCTGGGACTCTTCCCATGACCCCCAGTTACAGTGTACCACAGTCCTTGTGCCTTGCATTTCCAGTGCCCCCTTTCTCAGTGTCTCCCATACTGCTATTCCCCATTCCTGATGTCTCTCTTTCCCAGCGTTCTCCATTCCCAGAGTTCCCCATTCTCGGTGTTCCCCATTCCTGGTGAGCCCTGTTACCAATGTCCCTCATTCCTGGTGTCCCCCTGCTTGCGGTGGTCTTGCATCCTAGTGTCCCCAGTTCTAGGTGTCCACTTGGGGTTTGACACTGGCCCGACGCCAGGCACCCACAAGAGCCACTCGCTCACCCTCCCCTGCCACAGCTGGGCAGAGGAGAGACGGAAAAAAAGAGAACAAAGGCTTCATGAGTTGAGATAAGCACCGGGAGAAAACACTTCAAGGGCAAAACAGTCTTAACTTAAAAGTTACAAAGTGAATTTATTGCTAACAGAAATATCCTTCAGAGGAGGATAATGAGAAATAAAATACGCCCTTAAAAACACCTTTTCCCCCCCAGCCCCTCCCTCCTTCCCACCGACAGCGCAGGTCACGATCGTGTCAGTTGTGCTCATCTCATGGTCACCTCATGGTCACAGTTATGGACATATCATGGTCATCTCTTGGTCACAGTAATCTCAAGATCTCATGTCAGTCAACTGATTGACATCTCTGTTGATTTCCACTGCTGAGGCACCACAACACAAGCCCATGGCTGGTCCCTGATGCGGGTGGAGCAGATGCCAAGGGTTGGTGCCATGTGTTCCAGCAGATGAACATTGGCTGGAGTTGGTCTGCAAGGATCTCGACATTGTGTTGTGATCCCATTATTAAAAGTTTTAGAGAGATGCCTCTCTCTGAATTAAGGTCCAAAGAAGACCATGTGACAAAGCTAATAGTATGGATTTTATTTAACAGAAAATGAGAGAGAAGGAGAAAGAGAAAGAAATAGAAAAAGAGGTGGGTGGAAAGAAAGAGAGTGACAGAAAAAAATATCACCACTCTGTGGATCCCAACAGCATCCCATTGGGCCTGTTACAAATGAGACAGGAGAGCTTAGACAAGTCTCTGCCTTTGCCCAGGTTTCTGGCAGTAGGCACCAGCTTTATTGAGGCAGCCAGCACCACAGAACCCACTCTCGCTCACAAGTTCTTAAAAATGACCGATCAGGCCTATTACAACTTGAATTATTTATTGAATAGACAAAAGGAAAAAACCAGACATGAGACTTTGACAGGCTTACTTACTACACAGGATAAACAAAAGAAACACTACTGGTAGGTTTATAAGACAGTGCATGATAATAAAGGTACCTATGTTACAGCTAGTGAAGAAATAGTATAGATTAGGAGCCAATGTCACTTACCAACAAATGACAGTGGGGTGCAGAAGTCTCTTTCCTCTCAATCCCCAGGGGAAGTAACTCGATACTGACATCTCCGCGTTGAGGAGAACTCTACACACACTCAGAGTGTATAAGAGATTTCTGATTTTATGAAAATTGCAGTGCTCTTGTACAAGGCCTTAAAAACTGTCCTGTGTGTGTGGCTTTCTCAGAGTGAGGGGTTTTACAACTGAGCCGTTTTGTGTAACAGAGGATGGGTGTTCACTGCCTCTGACCAGAGGTTACATCGCACCCCCAAAATTCTCCACCTCCCCTCTTGGCTGGGGGGGTGTGTACAAGCCTGGCCTCAGTAGATAAGCCTGTGAGCTATGGCTGCCCCACCCCAAATGCAACCAGAGCTGATTTTCAGGACAGTTGCTGGGTTTGGCTTTCTGGGGGATGCTTTCTTCTCCCTCAGCCTTGTTTACTTCTCTCTAGGCCTGAGATAATTGAACAAGAGTGTCACCTTTCTGTTATCTCAGGTTCCCTTAGGCGGTGTAACTCACAGTCCGAAGTTCCCCTGAGGAGGCATCCTCAGGGAGGGGTGGGCTTCGGTGGTCGCAGCATCTTCATAGAGTTTTGCCATAATGGGCAAAAACTCCTTCAGAGCAAAGTTTAAGCCATTAAGCACAATGTTTCAGTCTCTGACACACCAACACCATGAAGTATCTCGAGGCTTGTCCCTGATCCCAACAGGACAGGTGGGAACAAGTCGCCTGGAGAGGTTGTGGCTGCGCCATCCTTGGAGCTGCTCCGGGCCAGGTGGGGCGGAGTTTGGAACAAGCCCGGGACGTGCCCGCACTCGGCCCCCGCCGCAGCCGCCACGGCCGGGACAGCGCGGCAGAGCCCGGCCTGGGCGCCCCCCACCTCCCCCCTGCCCACGCTCCCCTCCCGGGGGCCGCCGGGGGCGAGGGGGGCGCAGGTGGGATCCAGGTGGGCACTGAGGGAGCTGAGGGTTCTCCTGGCAACTGATGAGTCAGCGTGCCCTGGTTGACTGAGGATTTTTGGGGGTTATTTCAGGCCCGCCTGGTTGCTGGGCTTCAGGGACGCGCGCCCTGATCGGCTGACGCCTGTCGGGGGCTGTAGCCGCGGGTACGGGGCGTCCTGGGTGGATCGTGGGCTGCTGGGTCTGGGGGCACGGCGGGGGTGGACCTGCTCAGACCCATCAAGACTCAGATAACAGAAAGATTTCAACCCCCTCCACAGCCCCCTCCAACACCCTCACAGCCCGCCCAGGATCACCCCAACCCCCTCAAAACCTCCCAGTCACCCCGTTCTGCCCCGCCCGTGTCACCAGGGGTGCAGAGGAACCGATGACACAGAGTTGGGGGTGCCAGGACCTCTACAACTCCTTTACTGCTGCTCCAAAGCGCCCCCAAAATTCGGGGAGCCAGATCCCTGGGCTGGGGGTGTGCAGGAGGTTCAGAGGGCACTGATGGGGTGCAGCGGGGCTGGGGTGGGGGTCACTGGGACACAGCGGGAGTGGGGATGGGGCGCTCTGGTCTGGCCCAGAGCAGAGAGTGAGGGGCTGAGGTTGCAGCAGGAGCACAGGAGCCCTATGGGGAGAAAAAAGGGGGTGACAGTGGGATGCGGGGGTCCCATCCCCGGGGAGGGCGCACATCCAACATGGCCGTGGCCCCTCTGGCAGCAGTGGGGGGACCTCACCTCGCGCAGGGCAGAGGGGCCACGGCCATCACCTGCAGCCTGGTGAACATGGTGCCCTCAAACAGAGAGCCCCGTGAGGACCCCCACTCCAAATCCCCCCTCACCTTCTCCCGCAGGTAGAAGCTAAGCCCCAGCGCCAGGAAGAAATCCCCAACCCCTGCCAGCATCTTGCAATGTCCAGAGGTATCTCTGGGATGCAAGGGGGTCAGGATGGGGGTTCAGCACCTCCACAATCCCCCTCACAAACTCTCCAGGATCCCCCAAACCACCTCTCAGCCCACCCCAGGACCCTTAAAACCACCTCACAGCCCCATAAAAGCCTGTAAGACCCCTAAACTCTCTCCCAGTTACCCCCAAGACCCTCCAAACATTCTCTCAGCCTCCCCCTAAAACCCCCCCAAGCCATTCCACAGTCCTCCCAAAGGACTCTCCAAAGCCCCACATATGTCACCCAGAATAGCCCTAAACCTCATCCCAGCTCCTCCAAGATCATCTCAGGACCCTCCTCATAGACTAACAGCCCAATCCAGGACCTGCCAAACTCCCTCCCAGGTTCCCCCACACCCTCTCACAGCTTCTATCAGCACCCCTCAAATCCCCCACTGAGTGTCACAGCTTTCCCAGGACCACCCCAAGCACCCTCCATCCCGGGGGGAAAGTCAGTACGGGAAGGTCAGGGATCCTCCCTCTCTCTCTCCCCGGCACCGTGCCGGCTCAGAGGGTGCTCCAGGCTGACGTGCTCCACCTGGCAGGGGAAGGTGACCCCGCACCGGGAGAGGAGTTTCCAACAGTTCTCCCCCCACCCTCCCCGCTCACCCGAGAGCTCCTCACCCGCAGCCGGAAGGGCTCCCAGCACCACCAATACGGCCCCAACGCCAGGGCAGGTGTTGACACCCCAAAAGCAGCGGCGCTGTGACGCGGGAAGGTCCCCAAAGCGGCCCTGCCCCGCACGGCACTGGGAGCACCAGTCCGGAGCAGTGCGGAGCGCGGGCGGGCGGCATCAGCCGTGCCCGGGCAGGGCCGGGCCCCGCGGGGCTCCCGCCCGCACTCGGCCCCCGCCGGGACAGCGCGGGGGGGGCCCGGCCTGGCCGCCCCCACCTCCCCCTCCCCAAATTCCGCTCCGGGGGGCGCTGGGGGCGGGGCGGGGCGGCTCAGGCGAGCCGCACTGGGAGATGCGGATCTGCCCGGCAACTGATGAGTCATAGCCGAGACGCGCTCTGATTGGCTGAGGGCTGCCGGGGGGTCTCTGAGGGCCCTGGGGTACTCGGGCCCGCGAGCCCACCCGGTAACTGATGACTCCTCCCGTGGCGCGCTCTGATTGGCTGAGCGCTGCTGGGCGGGGCCGCGGGGACCCCCCCCGGCTGCTCCTGGGGTGCCAGCACCTGCCCGGCGCTGGAGATGGGGGTGCTGCGGGGACCTGGGAGCCTCCTCGACTGCGGGTGAGGAGCTCTCGAGTGAGATGGGACCCCAAATTGAGAGGGGGAAGTGGGCTGTGGATTGGGGGAACGATGGGAAAGGGCTGGGAGAAGGGGGAAAAGAGGAAGCTGAGACCCCTAACAGAGCAGGAGGGGGAGTGGGACCTCCCAAACTGAGTTGGGAAGGGTGTGGGGATTGGGGGCATGATAGGAAAATTCTCAACACTAAACATCTCAGTTGTCCTCCCACATCTTCCAGTTACTCCCCAGCCCTCCCACTGAGCTACCACTTGCTCCCCATTTCACAGAATCATGGAATCGCTGAGACTGGAAAATCCCTCCAGGACCACCAAGTTCAACCAGATACCCACCCCTCCCTTGCCACCAAGTGCCACATCAAGTTGTTCCTTGAACACCTCCAAGGGATGGGGACACCTTCCTGGGCAGCCCCTTCCAATGTCTGACAACACTTTTCATGGAAAAATTCCTCCTGATGTCCAGCCTGAACTTCCCCTGGCACAGCTTGGGGCTGTTTCCTCTCCTCCTGTCCCTGTTCCCTGCGAGCAGAGCCCGACCCCC
>NW_024581490.1:30607-40160 GCF_017639235.1 Corvus kubaryi
GGCTGCCCCCTCCTGTCAGGGACTTGTGCAGAGCCACAGGGTCCCCCCTGAGCCTCCTTTGCTCCAGGCTGAGCCCCTTTCCAGCTCCCTCAGCCGCTCCTGGGGCTCCAGACCCTTCCCAGCTCCATTCCCAGTTCTGGGCACATGGAAAGCCTTGATCCCTGCTCAGTAAGTTTATTTTAAAGGTACTTTATATTTAAGGTACTATTTTTTGCTGAGGTGGCACAAAGAACTCAACAAAAATTCCCAGGAGTTTAAAAAACCAACTTTACTAGCAAACTTTAGAAGATCAGGAATTTGGCAACATTTAAAACCAACATTCAATCCAAATAATGCATTTCACAGAGCACTGACTGGGCAAACTCTACCCATCCAACCTCAATTATCCATGCTTCAAGAAGAGGAAATAGGGAGTAGAAAAGGAGAAGAAGAGAGAAAAAGGAAAAGAGAAAACCAAGATACAGCTACTGCCTTGGATCCAGCATGGGCTCAGCTGCTGTAAAATTCAAGGACAACAGGGACATACCCACAGGCTTCTGGGGCAAGGGGTTTTATCTGCTCTGGCCTCCTGTGGCCACCTCTCCCCCCAGGTGGGGCTTCTGGTCATCTGGTCACTCTGGGGGGTCGATTGGGGTCCAGGGCTGGCTGTGGGGCAGTGCTTATCCCTCACTCCAGCCCCTCCATGTCTTTTTCGGTAGAGAGGTTAATTAGACAGAAGTGAAGGACGGGTGCTTAAAGAGCCCTCGGTGCAGGGCCTCCCCAATTCATTAACCCTGGAGGGGTTAACCAGCTTCCGAGGGGGGTAACCCCACCTTGTTGGGGTTAATTAGCCCTGGGGGGGGTTAATGAGCTGGGGACGTTAATTAGCCCAGTAGGGTATAATTTGTCCCAGGCGAGTTAATTGTGTCCCTACTGGGAGGGGGTGGGGCCTGCACTGCTACCTGTACACCCTGGGCCCCTTCCCCACTGCTGACCCCTTCCCCCCCCAGAGGCCCACAAGAGAGGGCAGGAGGCTCCTCTCCCACGTCCAGGTCCCTTTTGGAGAGGCGGAGGGTCAGGGTGGTCGATCTGCCCCCTCCCCCACGCTTTTCTCAGGGCTTTCCAGTAAAAGCAGCGAAGAAAAACAGGCAGAGTCGTTATGGTGGGGGAGGGGCTTTAGAACGTTTTATTGGGGTGGGGGATGGGTTTGAAACCCCTTCGGAGGGGAGGGAAGGGGCCCAGAACCAGAACGCTTTCCAGGCTGGGAGAGGGAAGGGGCAGGTCAGGAGGGTGGGTCTCCCCCTTCGGGGGTTTCCCCACTTGGGGGGCTCCCCTCTCCCTCCCGCTGCCCTCCCCCTTCCTCCTCCTCTTCTCCCTCCCGCTCCCCCTCCTGCTCCATCCGCTCCCGGTAGTTCCTCCTGAAGAAGCCGCACTGTGGAAGTGGGGTGGGTAAGAATGGGGGAGGGACCCCAAGAGTGGGGTTCACCCCTCCCCCCATCGCAAAACTCCCCCCCACCTTGGCGAGGCCGAGGGAGATGAGGAGGAGGAGGAGGAGCCCCCCCACCCCTCCTCCCATGTAGACGGGGAGGGGATCGACTTCCCACAGCAGCTCCACCTTGGTCACTCCCTAAAACGAGCGGGCTTGGGGGAGGGGCTGTCCCAACTTCCAGGGCAGCCGCTCCCCACCCATTACCGGCACACGCCAGAGGTGGGGCGTGGCCTCCCCACACGGCCCCCTTCCCCCTGCCCATCCCAGAGCCCGCCCCCCGCCCCATTACCTGCGCTCGGAGGAGTTGGGGCGCGGCCGCCAGAAGGGGCAGGGGCAGCGTGAGCCAGAGGGCGGAGCAAAACTGGGAGTGGGCGGGTCCCTGCGGTGGGGGAGGGGTCAGAGGGGTGGGGCTCTGGGAGTGGGGGAAGGGCTACAGGAGGACGGACGGGTGGGGAGGGGTACCTGGCTGTGGGGGAGGGGCTGCAGGACAGCGCTGACCGTGATCCTTGCGGGGTTCGCCGGGGTCAAGAGGGTCGGGGGGCAGCGGAACAGCTGCAGGTGGGGCGTGGAGCAGGCCTGGGGGAGGGAGGGGTGGGGCCCTGAGTCAGAGCCCAGCCAGTGCCCCACAAGTGCCGGGCCGCCAGAGCACCTCCACTAGATCCCCCTGCCCCTGAGCATCCCCCCGCACCCTGCGATCAGAGTCCCCAGCCTCCCCCCTCACCTGGGCGATGCTCCTGTTCAGCTCCTGACCCACAGAGTCTCCCAGCTCCAGCTCCACAGCCACACAGGGGCTCCCTGGTTCCTATGGGGCAGTGGGTGAGTTTGGGGATAGGGGATCACTAGGGACAGGGGGGAGTGGGGGGATAGGGAGTCATTTGAGGGCAGGAGGTATTTTTGGGGCAGGAGGTCATTTAGGGGGTGGGGGGGGGTCACAGGGGGCAGGGGGGAGAGTGGGGATCAGAAGGGAGTTTTGCCCCCTGTATTTGGGGGAAGGACTCCGGGGAGTGCTATTGGGCAGAGGTCCCCACTCACCACTCGCACTTGGGAGGCAGCCATGGCCACGCCGTGGGGCAGCACATGGGGCAGGAGGACAAAGGGTGTCACCTGTGGTTTGGGGCTGCCCTGGGGGGGGTGGCCAGAGAAGCTCCACCTGTGGGGCAGAACTGGGGGTCAGGGCTGTGGGGGCAGCAGGATGGGGGGGAGTCACTTAGGGGGTTCACCTGATAGTGGTGCTGCACCGTCTTGTTGTGGGGCTGGGGAGGGGTGAAGTTTAAGTGGTGGGTGGAATCTTCTTGCCTGTGTGTGGGGCGGGGGGGGATCAGTGGGGCCCGGCTGCCTGGGTCCCCCCTGAATCCATGGAGCAGGAATGTGTGGGGCTTACCAGGAGGCCACAAGGTCAAGGGCAAAGTGGACAGGGATGTCCCAGGAGTCCGTGTTGTCCCCGAGGGTGATGTTGGGCTCGTTATTGCTGTGGGGCAGGTGAGATCCACAGACATCACCTCCCTGCCCGACAGTGCCCCACAGACCCCTCCCCACCCCATGGACCCCACCTGCTCACAGTTGCGGTCAGCCCCAGGGATTGTCCCCATGAGGCATTTTGCTGAAGGTCAAAGGTCACCTCCACCAGCACCTGACACGGAGCAGAGTTGGGGTGTCTCGGGGGGCTGTCCCATAGCGACCCCTGCCCCCCAGCGCTGCCCCCCAGCTCTTACCTGCCAGCCAGAGCGGAGGACGGGGCAGCTGAGGTTGCAAGTGAGGCCCCACGGCTGCCCCTCGAAGCCCTGGGAGTCCCAGCAGTGGATGGGCATCGGCACCAGAGTCGAGGCCTGGGGGAGATATGGGGCTGGGATCTGAGGGGCCTGAACACCTGTGTCCTTCCCCATCCCGTATTTTGGGGTCCCACATACCTGGCTGGCTCGGGCCCGCCGGAAAGAGACCCCCAGGAGGTGGTTCACTTGTAGGGCCACCCCATAGGCATCTTCCCCCCTGTTCTTCACAATCAACAGAACCCCCAGTTCGGCACTAGGGACCCCCAAAACAGCTGCACCCCTTGGCACCACCTTGACCCCCAAGTCGGCTTCGCACACCTCGTCAGCCCCACAGTTCTGCTCAAAGGGGATCTATGGGGCAGGGAAGAAAGGGGACATGTTAATTTTGGGGGACCCCACCACCCTCCCATTGCATCCCACATCCCAGCCCCACTGTGGTGTTACCTCAGCCCAGGTGGGGGGGGCACTGCTGGGGTGCAGGATGTGCCCTGGTGGGTCCCTATGGGGCAAGGTGATGGTGACAGTGACACGGATTGGGGTGACGAAGTCCTCAAGGCAGGGCTGGAGCACAAGCGACAGAAGGTTGGAGGGCACCCCAGAAGTGGGGGACAGCACCCCCAGCCACACCCCAGAAGTGTCAGTCCCCCACCCCCAAGGGTATGTCCCACCCCCCAAGTGCTGGTTCCCCTCTGCCCCCCAAGTGTGGGTTCTGGCCCCTTCCCAAAGGTGGATCCCACCCCCTAAGTGTCGGTCCTACCCCCACCACAAAATTGGATCCCACCCCCCAAGTGTGGGTCCTGCCCCATGTGGGTCCCTACCAGCACCCTCAGCGCCTCCTGCTGGCAACTCTGCCCTGGCTGCATCTCCCCGGCCCAGCTCTGCTGCCCCTCCCCAAAATGCCCCCGACCTTGTGCCCGCTGGGGGTCAACGTCCGCCTGGAACGTCACCGGGGTCACCAGGTCACCTAGAGATCAAGAGCGAGGCAAAAGGTCAGCGGTTGCCGCAGCACTTCCTGGAGGCCCTCGCGTGCACCCCTCCCCGGACCTGGGGGGCGCAGGCAGAGGCGGAAGGTCACAGTGCTGGCGGTGACATTGGAACAGTCGACCCAGCGGGTCGGGATCACAGGGGGTTCAAAGGTCAGGTGGGGGGTGACCCTCAGCACTGGGCGGGACCTGCAAGGGAAAAGACGTGAGGGAGGGGATACATCAGGGGTGGCACTGGTTGTGTCACCACCTCCCTCTCCCCCCATGTCCCCCGGTGTCCCTCCCTCTGGACCCACCCCCAAGTTCTCATCCCCACTCCCATGTCCCCATCTCTGCCCCATCTACCCATGTCCCTGTTCCCACCCCATCTCCATGTCCCCATCTCCACCCCTAATGTACCCATCCCCATGTTCCTGTTCCCATCACCTTCCCTGTTTCCACCCCAATGTTCTCATCCTTGACTGTGTCCCCATCCCATCATCACCATCCATGTCCCCATGACTCCATCCCTTGTCTCCACCCCCATATTCCCATCTCCATAAAACCATCACCACCTGTGTCCCCACCCACAATGTCCCTTCCCGACTCCTTCTCCATACTCACATCCTCATCACTGTCTTTGTGTCCCCACCCATGTCCCCCTTTCCATCCCCATGTTCTTGTCCCCAAGCCTGGGCCCCCATCACTCTTCCCACAACTTCAACCTCATGTCCCCATCACCATCCCTGTCCCTACCCACATATCCCCATTTCCTCACCCTCACCCCTGTGTCCCCCATGACCCCCCATGTCACCTCATTACCACGACGTGTCCCTCCATCCCCACTGCCATATCTACCAGTCCATCCCCTGTGAGGTCCAGGCCACCAGCAACCGCCTGCCCGAAAAAACGCCCCAGGGCCACCACTTTCCCCTGCAACCTCTGGGGGGGAGGGGACACTTTTAGCCACCTGATGTCCCCTCCCCCGCAGGGGGCAGGTCTGCTCCCCCTCATTCCCCAGCTCCTACCTGTCGGGGGAAGGGCTTCACTCCCCCAGGGCACCCCGAAAAGATGTAGACAGCCCCACATTCCTCGTCCTCCAGGGGGGCTCCCACGGCCACCTCGGGCAGGTTGTCACCATCCAGGTCTCCCAGAGTGGCCAAGGATGCCCCAAAACGGCCCAAGGGGTGACCTGAGGCACCCCAAAGCTCCCCAGAGGGATGCAGGGCATCCTGGGGGAACAAGGACATTGTGGGAGTCAACCCCAGTCCCATGGACCTCAGATTGGACCTGGCCCCCACCTTTAGGTTACCCTGCATCACCCCTGTTCCACGGACCTTGGGTCAGGGTCACCATAGTCACCCTATGACCTTGAGTTTCGGTCATTCTGGTCACCCCATTGTCCCCAAGCTGGTGGCACCATGTTGACCCCATGCTTTTGGTTTGGGGTCACCCTGGCCACCTCATGACCCTGGTAACTCTGGGTTGGTGTCACCACTGGTCACTCCAGTCCCATGTCCCTAAGACTGGGGTGACCAGGGTGTCACCCTGGTCAGCCCCATCCCATGGTCCTTGGCTTGAGGCCACCATGGTCACCCAATATCCCTGGGTTGGCGTCCCCCTATAGCAACGTGCCCCCCCCCCAAGTGTTCCCAGGGTTGGTGGTGGCCCCAGGGGCAGTGCCCTCCTTACCTCCTTCCACGTGTACACGTGCACCCGTCCTCCCCGCTGCCCATCATAGTGGCTGGGGGCCCCCACTAGCAATGCCACTGTCACCCCACCCTGGTCCAGCGTGCAGAGGGTTGCCCCAAAATAGGACCCCACCTGTGGGGAGACATCTGTGTCACTGGGTAGGCACATCCATGGGAACCTCCCCAAAGTAGGATCCCACCTGCAGGGTGACATGTGTTGCCTGGGAGAGGGTGGGGACACCCATGGGACCCCTCCCCCATGGCACAGAGGGTTGCCCTGAATTAGGACCTCACCTGTGCGAGGACATCTGTGTCACCTGGGGGAAGTGGGGACACTCAAGGAACCCTGTCCCCACCATACCTGCTCCCCAACGAGGGTCTGCAGCACTTGCCAGTCCCCAGTAGCTCTGGACACCTCGAAGAGGACCATCCCCCCCCACGTGGAGGTGACGGGGTGCCCCTGCAGCCACCAGTACCCGGGCAGGGATGTGCAGCCCAACCACCGAGTAGCCTGGGGGAGGGGGGGTTACCAGGGTCACCAGGGTCAACCTGGTTCCCAAGGTGGGGGACACCTTGGCCACCCCATGTCCCTGGATTGGGGTCACCAGGGTCAAGGTGGTCACCAAGGTGTGCTGACCTGGTCACTCTGTGCTTTGGGATGGAGTCACCATGGTCACCCTGGGTTGGGGTCACCATGATGACCTGGTTCTCAAGCTGGGGTCACCTGAGTCTCCCCACAGCCCTGAGATGCCACCATAGTCAACCTGGTCCGTGGTTGGGTCCTGACCCACCACCATGATTCCACCCACATTGCCCCTCCCCCAGGATCTACCCCCCCCACTAACTCCTCTGCCCCTCATCTATTATCCCTCCTCCATCCATGTAACCCCTCCCCCCTAATTAACACTTCTCACCTAGGTATCCCTCAGAACCGCTCTTGTTCAGGTGGGGGTTGGGCACGAAGGTCTCATTCTCTTGCAGCTCCAGCAGCCCCCCCGCTCCGTTATCGGCCCCCACCGCCCCCGTCACCCGCCGGCCCGGGGGGGAGGGAGGACCACATGAGCACGAGGAACCCCCACCCCCACCCTGACACTCAACCTCCTCGCCCCCTTCCCACCTGGATGACATCAACACTGATCCCGCTGGAGCACATCTCCAGGTGAAAGCTGTGCAGCTGGGTGGTACCTGGGGGGGGAGAGGCGAGAGAGGACTGGGAGTGTTGGAGATGGATGTGGGGGAGGTATTAATTAGGGTGAGGGAGGGGTTAATTGGGGTGGGGTGCATGCCCCAACTGGTTTTGGGTCCCCTCCATGTCACAGCTGTGTTACTGGGGGGGGGGAGGCATTAATTTGGGGCGGAAGCAGGGTGGGGTGTCAGGTACCCTGAATGTTGGCTGGTTGGGGTGGGGGAGGGGTGGTGTTGGGGTACCCTCGATGTCATAGAGCCGCGCCTGCAGCTCCTGGAAGAGGCTCTGGAGCTGCTCGAAGCTCTTGAGCACCTGCACGAAGCTAGGCCCGGAGGCAAATTGCTGCAGGTACAGCTGCGTGTTGGGGGTGTTGAAGTTATTCCCCACCTGGCCGGGGGAGACACCGGGTGTTACTGGGACAGGGGGGGCCATTGCACATTCCCTCCATCTGCCACGCCCTCAGGATGAGCAGCCATGGCCGCGCCCACCCAGGGCCGTGCCCACCATGATGACACCCACCCAAGAGCCATTCTGCCACACCCAAACCCTCAAATGGCCACGCCCATAACCCACACCCGCCTACACCCACCATTAGAACCCATTGCCACTCCCACCACCACTGGTCGTGCTCCCCGTGACCACCCCGTGACCAAGCCCGCCCCCCCCCCACACCTACTCACGGTAATGCCCACCCGTGACCACATCCGCACGACGGCCACGCCCGCACCACCACCAGCCCCACCATGACCGCGCCCGCCATGCCCTCTCTGCCCTGCCTGGTCCGCCACGACCACACCCTCATGGCCACGCCCACCCCGGCCACGCCCACCCCGATGACGTAGCGGTGGATGCCGCGCTCCTCGGCCGCGCGCACGCTGCTCTCCGTGTCGCTGTCGGTGGCGTCGCCGTCCGTGATCAGCACCAGCACCCGCCGCGCCGCCGGCCGCGCCCCCCCCGCCGCTCTGAGAACAGCGTCTGCCTGCACAGAGCGCCGTGGGTGCTGCACGTGGGGCTGGGGGGGCCACCGGCGGGCGCAGGGGGTCATTCTGGGAGCCCGGGGGGTAGCGGGGGTGAAGAGGGTGCAGCAGAGGAACAGTGGGGTGCTGGGTGCTGGTGGGGAGCAGCTCAGGGTCAACAGTGGGGCACATGTGGGTGCTGGAGGGTGGCAGTGGGGTGCAGGGGGCACAAGGGTGGTTCCGGGGGGGCAGAGTGGGGTGCTATGAGTGTGGTGCCCTGCTGTGGGGTGGCAGTGGGGCACAGGGGTGGCATTAGGAGGGCACTAGGGTGGCAGTAGGGTGGCAGGGGATTCAGTGGGGCAGCTGGGGTGCTGGAGGGTGGTGAGCAGGAGCAGAGGATGGTGTGGGGCAGCAGTGGGGCATAAGGGGTGGCTGTGGGGCAGCTGAGGGGCAGCTATGGGGTGCAGTGGGGCAGGCCGTGTCTCACACAACGAAGGCGATGGCAGCAAAGGTGTCAGTGAGGCCCCCCACGCTGTCTCAGCCCCCGCAGCAGCTCCCGAGGCCGCGGCTTGGCCACAAATTCCTCCAGCGTGAACACAGTCTGCACCCCATCCGAGAACTGCACTGCCCCGAACTGCCCACGTGGAGCACTGTCAGCGCCCACCCTGCCGGAGCCGTGGGCCCAGAGCCCCCGATAGCCTCCTACTGCCCCTGAACCCCTATAGTGTTCCCTATAGCCCCCCACGGTCCCCATTCCCCCATAATGTTCCCTATAGCCCCTAGCCCCCTATAGTGCCCCCATGGCCCCCATCCCCCACAGTGTTCCCTATAGCCCTCATCTCCCATAGTGCCCCTACAGCCCCTGTACTCCCCCCACTTCCCCCTCTGTAACACCCCCAGAACTCCCACCCCCCTGCACCCCCCACAGCCCTCCCGGGCGTACATGGACGGAGGTGTTCTCTAGCTTCTCCATCACGTCCACCATGAAGTCCCGGATGGCCCCAAACTGGGAGGGGCTCATGCTGCTGGAGCCGTCGAACAGGAACACCAGGTCCACCGGGGCCCGCTGGCAGCCTGGGGTCATGGGGGGGTCACTGGGGGTGTCACCACTGGGGGGGGGGGAGGGCCACGGGGAATGGCTCAGTGGCCCCAGCAGTCAGCCAGGGCCATCCTGTGTCCATGATGGCCTCCATGGGTCAACCATGGTCTCTATGTGTCAATCCTGGGTCAGCCATGGGTCAAGCCCCAAGGTCAATCATCATGGCCACCATGGGTCAGCCATGGGTTCACCACACTCTCCATGGGTTGGGGGCCATCTCTGGGGTGGCCCCTCACCTTGACGTCCGGGCATCAGCTCCTGCCGCAGTCTCAGCTGAGGGTCGAGCAGGAGGCAGACCCCGCTCACGTACATGTTGCGGTCGCAGACGTGGGTGAAGCCCGGGCCACAGGCCTGGGGAGCGGCGAGAAAGGAGCAGAGGGTGGGGCTGAGAGGGGAAGGGGCGGGGTGGGGCTGAGGGTGGG
>NW_024581491.1:0-1111 GCF_017639235.1 Corvus kubaryi
GTTCCCCTCTGTGTCCCCTCCTGTCCCTGTCCCCTCCCCATGCCCCCACCTCCCATGTCCCCTGTCTCCCCACTCACCAGGGGGACGAGTGTCACCCGGTAGCCATCAGGGGGAACGAGGGGCTGGGGCCAGGTGATGCGCAGGGACGTTGGGGTGCGGGAGGCCAACCGTGGTGTTACCCAGGGCACCTCTGAGGGGAGAGTGCAGGGCCACCATGGGGACATCAGGGGACACCCATGGGATGGGGATGCCCTGGGATGGGGAAACCCTGGGGACACCACAGGGATACTCTGGGATGGGGCATCAAGGGGATGGGGACACCATGAGAGCACTCTAAGACATGCTGGGGACACACTGGGAACACAATGGGATGGGGACACTCAGGAATGGGAGGCACTGAGGGGCACTGGGAGTGGCAGATGGGGACCCTTGGGGACCCACTGAGGTGGCGTGAGAACCCCCATAGATGGGGAGAGAAGTGGGGGTGTACCGGGAGCACTGGGATGGGAGCACTGGAGGAACTGAGGGGCACTGGGGAACAGCTGGGTATGCAATGGTGTCACAGTAGGGCCCCCCCCAGGATGGGAGGGAAGGAAGGGGGGTATAGGGAGCGCTGAGGTGGGGACACTGGGAAGTCACCGGGGAAACACTGGGGGCCACCGGGAGCACTGGGGAACCACCGACGTCGCAGCAGATTTCCCTCCCATCCAGGGGTACACGCGGGGGTGCCGCAGCGGGAGCGCCGAGGGGCACCGAGGGGGGGAAGCCGGCAGGTCACCGGGGGCATTGGGACGTACCGATGTCGCAGCGGGCCCCGCCCCAGCCCGGGGCGCAGGCGGGCGTGGCGCAGTCGGGGCCGCCCCAGCCCGGGAAGCAGCGGCAGCGGCCGCGCTCGCAGCGGCCCTGGTCACTGCAGCCGCGCGGGCACGCGGGGGGCGGGGCCGGGGCCGGGGCCGCGCCCGAGGGGGCGGGGCAGGCGCAGCCGCCGCCGGCAGGGGGCGCACAGAGCTGCACCGACCGGCCTGGGGGGACACGGACACCGGCGTGACCCCAGTGACCCCCCGGCTATCTCCCCACTGACCCCCCAGTGACCCCCCGGCTATCTCCCTAC
>NW_024581491.1:1211-4189 GCF_017639235.1 Corvus kubaryi
GACCCCCCGGCTATCTCCCTACTGACCCCCAGTGACCCCCCAGTGACTCCCCAGCTATCTCCCCACTGAGCCCCCAGTGACCCCCCCCCAGTGACCACAAGGACCATCATGACCCCAATGTCGCCACAAATAACCACCTCAGTGACCCCCCCAATGACCCTTCAATGACTCCCCAGTGACCCCCCAGTGCCCCTCTATGTCTCCCCGTCTCCATTCTCCCCTGTCCCCTGTGATCCCTCCATGTCACCAATCTCTGTTACCTGTCCCAGTCTAGGGTTCCCCCATGTTCCCTCACTGTGCCTGTGAGCCCCATGCTCCCCCATGTCCTCTATGTCCCCCTGCCCTCCCTGTGTTCTCCTGTCCCAGCCTGGGGCTCTCTGTGTTCCCCCTCCTTGTCCCCTGTTACCTGTCCCGGCCTGGGGTCCCCCCGTGTCCCCACAGTGTCCCCTCAGTGCCTGCACGTGTCCCTCGAGCTCCTGCAGCCGCCTCAGCACATCCGCCAGCGCTGCCCCACACGTATTGGAGGGGGACTCAGGGGGGGACATGGCAGGGGACACTGAGGGGGACACTGAGGGGGACGCTGCCTCCCCCCGCAGCGCCAGTGCCAGCAGCAGAAGCCGCAGTTCCAGGGTCACCGGCATCGTCCTGGGGGAAGACAGGGGGACATGGGGATACCCAGAGGCACCCACGGGGGAACAGGGACATCGTGGAGAGGCACAGGCACAACTGTGGGGACACCAGCACATGTGGCGGGGACACAGGGACACCTATGGGGACAGCTAGGGCACACAGGCACATGGCATGGGGATGCAGGGACATCCATGGGGACACCCATGGGGACACACAGGCACCAATAAAGGACATAGGGACATGTGGGGACGTTCAAGGGAAACAACCCACGGGGGGATGTGGAGACACCCTGGGGTCACACAAGGGACACACATGAAGCACAGGGAACACCCATGGAAGGGACGCAGGGAGACAGTGACATCGTGGGGGACACCCACAGTGACACAGAGGAGGAAGAGGAACACCCATAGGGGACACCCAGGGGACACAGGGAACACACAGACTCATGGGACACCACTGGGGGCATCTCCAAGGATACATGTGCACCAGTAGGGCACACAGGAACATCTCTGGCGACCGCGCCCCCCCCCCCCCGGGGGGGGGGCGCCCACAGAGAGACCCACGGCACAGGCAGACACAGGGACAGTTGTGGGGACATGGGGGACACATGGGGGACATTCCTGGAGACACACAGACACCCCAAACCACAGCACCTCCCAGTAACCCCCAGCGACTCTTCAGTAACCACCAGTGACTCCCAGTGGCCCCCAGTCCCCCTCAGTCCCCCAATCTCCCCCGTTCCCCCAGAAGTGCTAGTGCCCCCCGTTCCCCCCAGTGCACTCCAATTCCTCCAGTCTCCCACAGTGCCCCCTAGGTCCCCCCAGTACCTTCCCACTCCGCCCCACATCCCCCAGCCCCTCATGTTCCCACAGTGCCTCCAGTTCCCCCTCCGTCCCTCCCAGTCCCTCTCAGTTCTCCCAATACTCCCCAGTCCCTCCCAGCGCCCTCAATTCTCCCCAGTTTCTTCCAGTTCTCTCAGTGCCCCCCAGTCCTGCCCAGTTCTCCCAAGCCCCGCCCAGTCACCCCCTCGTTCCCCCAGTCCCTCCTGTGCCCCCCCAGTGACCCTCCCAGTCCCCCCAGTTGCCCCAGTACCTCCGGCCGGTCCCGCTGCGTTCTCGCTCTGGGTCGGGCGGGGTGGACATCGGGGGCGGGGCCGGGGCGGGGCCTGGGCCCCTCCCTCCCCGCCACCCCCAGGGGAGCCGCCCCCGCCCGTGTTTGGGGCGTCGCCGTGGCAACCAAACAACCGAGCGGGAAGGACTCCCAGTGCTCCCAGTGACACCAGTAACGTGCCTCAGACTGACCCCCAGCTCACAGGAACCCCAATATAGTCCATCCCCGTGTTCCCAGTGACACCACTAACACAGGACAGCACATCCCAGTGCTCCCACTAGCGTAGCACAGCTCATCCCAGTCCTGCCAGTAACACGGGACACCTCATCCCAGTGCTCCCACTAACACCAGTAACACAGCACAGTTCAGCCCAGTGCTCCCAACAGCAGCAATAACCCCGGTGCCACCTGCCGTCCAGCCCCAGTGCTCCCAGTAATATGGCATAGCATGACCCATGGCTCCCAGCACCACCAGTAAGGCCCATCCCAGTGACACCAGTAACATGGGAGAGCCCATCCCAGGAACCCCAGTATAGTCGGTCCCAGTGCACCCAGTAACACCATTACAACCTATCCTCGTGCTCCCGGTTAACACCACCAACATCAGTATCGTTTTTCTCACAGCTCCCAGTAACACCAGTAATGCAGCACAGCCCCTCCCAGTTTCAGTAACACCAGCAACCCAAGTGCCACTTGCCTCGCGTCTCCCAGTGTTCCCAGTGACACCAGTATGGCCTGTCCTAGTGCTCCCAGTGACACCAGTAACATGGCACAGCCCACCCCAGTCCTCCCAGTAACACCAGTATGGCCCATTCCAGTGACATCAGTAACCCCAAAACCCCCAGTAAGCCTAACCCACGACTCCCAGTAACACCAATATGGCCCATCCTGATGCTCCCAGTGACACCAGTAACACGGCACAGTCCACCCTAGTCCTCCCAGTTACACCAGTATAGTCTGTCCAAACGCTCTCAGTAACACCAGTAATGTGGCACAGCCCAACCCATGGCTCCCAGTAACACCAGAATGGCTCGTCCCAGTGCTCCCAGTGCCCCAGCACAACCCCTCCCAGTGCTCCCAGTCCGGGCGTGGCCGTGACTCACTGCCCCGGCAGCAACAACAACAGCGGGGGGGGGCTCCTGGGACCCCCCAAAAGGCCGGGCTGGGGGACGGACGTGGGTGGGAGCAGAGTGGGGGGAGCACCCCGTGTCCACCCGATGTCCCCCCGAGTCCTCCCCC
>NW_024581491.1:4289-30494 GCF_017639235.1 Corvus kubaryi
GGGGGGGGGTGGGGCGGCGGGGCCCCGCCGGGGGGGTGCCGGCCCCAGCCCCACTCCCGCCACGCTTATTATTTGATTTATCGATTTGTTGATGTACAGGTTTGTAGATTTATTGATTGATTTCACACTCGGTCGCTGCCACAGCCCTGGCCCCGAAGTCACCCTCTCCCCCACGGTGTCCCCATCCTTGTTCCCCATGTCTCCACTGCCCCTCCTCCTCCAGCGCCCCCATCCCTGTTCCCATTGTCTCCATCCCCAGTGTCCCCCTCCTAGCCCTGGTCGTCCCCCTCCCCATCCCCGGTGTCCCCCGCTGTCCCCCACAGGAGGGTCCTTAGCTCCCCGGGGGTCCCCAGCTCCCGCAGCCGGCCCCCCTCCAGCAGGGCCACCCTCGGCGCCCGTTGGGCCAGGGCCACCCGCCCTGTCACCAGCAGCACTGCCGGCCCCTCCCCTGTCCCGGGACCGCCGGGACACAGCAGCTCCTGCTCCACCTGCGGGGACACGGCAGGGTCAGGGCACATGGGGACACGGGGGGATGTGGTGGAGATGGGGCACATGGGGGTGTCAGGGGACCCCAGGGTGGGGAGCACAAGTGAGGGACCTGGGGAGTGGGGACATGTGGACCCAGAGGACATCGGGTCCGAGGGGACTCTGGCTTTGGGGTCATGTGGGACCCAAGCGATACGAGGATGTATTTGGCGACATTGGGACCAAGGGGACACAGGGGCAGGGTCCAGGGAATTTGGTGACCCAGGGGACTCCAGGAGACATGGGGGACAGCAATCAAGGGGACACAGGGAGTGAGAACAGAGGGGACATGGGGCACAGGGGAGACAAAAGGATTGAGGACCCAAAGGACATGGGGAGCAGGAACCCAGAGGACATGGGGGCAAGGAAGGGACCCAGGGGATACACAGGGACCAAAGGGACACAGGGGCAGGGATCCAGGGAATTTGGTGACCTAGGAGACCCCAGGGGACATGGGGGACAGCAACCAATGGGACATGGGGAGTGGGGACCCAGGGCACATGGGGACCCAGGGGACACAGGGAGTGGGGACCCAGAGGACATGGGGGATGGGGCCATGTAACACGGACAGGGCTGTGACCCACCTGGTGCCGGGTCACAGGGTCGAGTGCCCGTGTGGGCTCATCCAGCACCAGCACTCGGGGGGTCCTGAGCAGGGCCCGGGCCAGCGCCACCCCTTGCGCCTGCCCCCCTGAAAGCTGCATCCCCCGCGGGCCCACCTCTGGGGACAAAGGGAACACCATGGGAACGCCACAAGGACACGGTGGGGACACCACGGGGACATCGTGTGGACACATTGGGGAGCCGCACCCACTGTGCACCCACGTTTTGGGGGACAGGGAGGATGCAGAGAGGGGATACCGAGGCGACACCAAGGGGAATTGGGAGCAGGCAGAGAGCAGACAGTGAGAGGACAACAACGGGACACAGTGGTGACAGCATGGGGACACTGAGGGGACACCATGGAGGCACATTTGGGACACAAAGGGGAGACACTAGGGATATGTTAGGAAGCTACACCCCCTGCACCCTTAGCTCTGGGGTGCACAGGGAGAACAAAGACAGGACAGCGAAGGGACAGTGAGAAAACAGAGAGGACATGGACGGGACAGCATGGGGAGACCATGGGGACACTGTGGGGACAGTCAGAGAATAGCGAGGGGACAGAAGGAACATGGTGGGGAGACTGTGGGGACATTACAGACACCTTGGGGATGGTGAGGCAACATCATGGGAACAGCAGGGGACACTGTGGGGACACTATGGGAACATCGTGGGGTCACATTGGAGAAACTGGGGAGACCAAGAGGACACCTTGGACACATTATTGGGACACCTTTAGGACATCTTTGGGACACATTGAGGATGCTACAGGGGGACCATGGGGGCACCTGCTGTACCTGTGTCGTAGCCATGAGGCAGCTGTGTGGCCCAAGTGTGCACTCCCACCCGCTGTGCTGCTGCCATCACCTGTGTCCACTCCTTGTGTCCCCAGCCCAGCGTGATGTTGGCGCTGAGGGAGCGAGACAGGAGGGATGGGCACTGCAGGACACCAGCCACCTGCAGGGACAGGGACAGGGAACATGGGAGGACATGGGACCACAAAGGGATTTGGAAGGAACAAGGAGGGGACATCTGGGGACATGAGGTGGTGGCAGGGTCATGGTGAGGCTGGGTGATGACATGGGGATCGCTGTGGAGAACTGTTGGGGACACAGGAGTGACCCAGGGGTGGCAGTGGGGATATGTTGAGGACACAGGGTGACATGGTAGTCATGGCTGTTGGGACAATGGGTGACCTGGGGGTGGCCATGGTAACCCACTGGGGACACAGGGGTGGAATTGGGGACCCAGGGGGTGGCACTGATGCACCCACTGGTGACCTTGGGGTGGCAGTAGGGACCCATTTGAGGCACAGGATTGACCTGGGGGTAGCAGTGGGGACTTGTTGAGGACCAGGTGTAGACCCAGGGGTGGCTCTGGGGACACGTTGGGGACAACAAGTTGCCCGGGGTGGCCATGGGAACACATTGGAGAGGTTTGGTGACAGGGGGATGGCAGCAGGGGATGGATGGTGACCCAGGGGTGGCCCGTGTGTGTCACCTGTTGCCGCAGAGCGGGGTCTGCGCGGGGGGTCAGGGGGGTCCCGTCCAGCAGCACCGTCCCGCCCGCCAGGGGGCGCAGCCCCAGCGCCGCCGCCGCCAGGGAGCTCTTCCCGCCGCCAGGGGGCGCCAGCACGGCCACAACCTCCCCGGGGCGCAGCGACAGCGACACCCCCTGGCGGCGGGAACAGGGATGGCACCGACAGCCCCGGCCCACCCCGGCCCAAATCCCCCCGTGTGCCCCCCGCGGCCCCAACACCCCCGGCCCACCCCGGCCCACCCCGGCCCAAATCCCCCCGTGTGCCCCCCACAGCCCCAACACCCCCCGTCCCACCATGTCCCATGTTCCTCCATGTTCACAACACCCCTATGTCCCCCCATGCCCCTATGTCACCCATCACCTTGAGGACTGGCTCGGACTGCCTGGGGTACGTCATCCAGACATCCTTGAGGCACAGGCCTTGAGTCTGTGTGGTCTCCTGGGCCCGGGGAGTGACAAGTGATGGTGGCCCTGTGGGTGCCACCATCCTGGCCTGCTCCAGCAGCTCCAGGAGTGTCTCAGAGGAGCCAACGGCCTTGGCCAGAGTCGGAAGATACAGGAGCACGCCCTGGGAACATGGGGGACATTGCGGACATGAGAGACACAGGGACATGGGGAGGACACATGGAGACATGAGGTGACACGTAGCAGCTATGGCATGGCCTGGAGACATGGGAGGACTTGGGGGATGCAAGAGACATTGGGGAAAAAGAAGACAGTGGGACATGGTGGGACATGGGGGGACATTGGGGACATGGCAGAGCCTGGGGACAAAGGGGAGCATGGGGGAACATGGGGACAGGGAGAGGCACAGCCAGGTGCGGATGGGGCTTAGGGACATGGAGGGGACACAGCAACATGATGTTGGAGACTGGGGGGAAACATGGCTGGGACAGGCTGGGGACATGGATGGGGATGTAGGGACCTGGTGGGCACATGGCAGGTGCACACTGGGACGTAAGTGAGGGAACATGGGGACATGGAAGGCACACAACAAGGACGGGCTGGGGACACAGGACACAGGGATGGGAACATGGCCAAGAGGACATGGGGATATCACTGGGAGGATGTGGGGCCATAGGGACATGGTGGGAGGACATAGGACACAGTGACTCGGGAAATGGGGCTGGGGGCAGGAGAGGACACACTGGGGGCATGTAGGAGACACACTCATCACCTCCACAGTCGTCGTGAAGTACAGCTGGCACATGAGGACAGTAACCAGCTCCCCACGGGTGACAGTCCCTGCGGCCACCAAGTATCCCCCCAAGAGGAGCAGCACCAGCTTCAGGGCCAGTGCAGGGAACTGGGGACACAGGGACACAGGGTGTCAGCCCAGTCCTATATCACTGTGTCCCCCAGCCCCATGCCACCATGTCCCCTTCCCAGGCCACCCATCTCATGCCCCTCAGCCCCAGGCCACCATGTTTTCATGTCCCCTGTTCCCACACTGCTGGTCCCCATGTCCTGCCACCCCGATGCCACTGTCTCCCTGTGTCCCCTGGCCCGTTTCCACTGTGTCCCTGTGTCCTCCAGCCCCTGTCACCACGTCTCCCATCCCTGTGCCACCATCTCTGTATCCCCATGTCCCCTGTTCCCATGTCTTCATCCCCTTGCCACCACATCCAATGTGGCCTCCTGCTGCCATGTCCCCATGTCCCCTATTCCAATGCCACCACATTCCCATGTCTCCCAGCCCTCTGCCACCATGTGCCCTTGCCCCCAGCCATGTGCCAACATATCCCCCATTCCCACACCACTGTTCCTTATCCCCCTGTGCCCCCAAGGTCCCCATGTCCCCATACTCCACTGGCCCAGCGCCCAGCTGCATAGGCCAGCGCCTCCATCTGCTCCAACTGGTGTTCCTGGGCGAGGCGCTGCCGGACGCGCGCGGTGACACCGGCCTCGTGCCCAAAGGCCCGGACAGTCTTCATGGCCCTCAGTGACTCCAGGGCCACTGCAGTGGTGCTGGCTTGTGCTGCCCGCACCTGCC
The DNA here is from genome assembly GCF_017639235.1 of Corvus kubaryi. Taxonomy (NCBI): domain Eukaryota; kingdom Metazoa; phylum Chordata; class Aves; order Passeriformes; family Corvidae; genus Corvus; species Corvus kubaryi. The sequence goes on from NW_024581491.1 coordinate 8,950, forward strand.
GTGCCAGGTCCTGGGGACACAGGGGACAGGGGGTCACCTCGGGGTCACAGCGGAAACAAGGAGGTCACCATGGGGACACAGAGGGGCCACCACAAGGATGGATGGGGACAGGGGGTCACCACAGGGTCACCGTGGGGTCACAGAGCGGACAGGGGGTCAGCACAGGGTCACCATGGGGCCATGAGAGGACAGGGAAATCACCTCATGGTCAGCATGGGGATGGGGGGTGGGGGGACAGGGAGGGGACAGGGGACAGGAGGAGGTGACAGTGGGCATGGGGAAGTGACAACAGGCACAGGGAGGGGACAGAAAGGACTTGGAGAGAACTCAGGGTGCAGGTAAGTGATAAGGGGCCCAGGAAGATGACAAGGGGACAGGGAGGTGACAGTGGGGACAGGGAGGTGACAAGGCACATGGGGAGGTGACAAGGGCCCCTCACACCCCATGTCCCCTCAGTACCTGTTCGATGCGCCCAACGATGCGTGGCAGCAGCAGGAAGAGGGGCAGTGCCAGGAGGGTGAGCAGGCCCAGCACCGGGGACAGCCAGGCCACTGTGGCCAGCAGTGACACAGCCCGTGTCAGCGACCACAGCCCCGGCACCAGCGCGTCACCCAGCGCCGAGTGCGCCGCCTTGGCGTCCCCTGTCACCCGCTCGGCCACCGCGCCTGGCGTGTCCCCCAGGCTGCCCCCCGGACCGGGCAAGTCCCCACGCAGCACCGCGGCCACTGCACCGCGCTGGAGCCGGTCCCGCGCCCGCGTCAGCGCCACAGCTGCCATGCTGTCACAGACCAGCTCGGTGATGGCACTGCGGGGACAGCAGGGTCACGGGGGCACGGGGTCACTGGCACCTCGGGGTGTCCCCGTGACTCCGGTGTCACCCACCTGCCGAGCCCCACCAGCACCAGGGGCCACACGACTGCCATTGCGTCCTCCTGTGTCACCCGGTCGGTGACACGGCCCGTGAAGTACGGGGCAGCCACCTCACCTGTGGGGACACGGCATCAGGGTAGGGGTCTCGAAACGCCCCAAAACTGCGTGGTGACCCCAGAACTGGGGGCTAAGGCCCGAAAATTGGATCCTGACCACTCCCAGAACTGTGTGTTGAGTCCCAAAATTGGATGCTGATTCCCCAAATTTGGTCCTGACCCACATATTAGTTTCTGACCTTCCTCAAATCGGGTCCTGTCTCCCCCAGATTGGGTCCTGACCCCTCATATTGGCCTTACAACCCCCCATCGGGTCCTGCCCCCCCCTCCCGCCAGTCATGTCCCCACCCTTCACCCAATCGGATCCCGAAGCCCCTCAAAGGGGTCCTGCCCCCCACCAGGTCGGGGTCCCCCCGTACCGAGCGCCGAGGCCGACATCAGCCCCCCCACCAGCATCCAGCGCCCGCGCTCGGGGCCCAGCAGGGCCAGGAGCCGGCGTGTGGGGGGAGACAACATCGGGTGTAGGGGACCGGTGGGTCCTACTGGGTCCTGGTTCTGCTCCCACTGGGTTCTGGTGGGATCCCGGTTGGTTCCAGTGGGTCCCAGACGGTCCGTGTAGGTCCCGGTCCTGCTTCCAGCGTGTCCCAGTCTGGTCCTTTTGGGTCCCGGAGGGTGCTGCTATGACTGATGCCGCCCCGCTCCGGCCCGGTCTCTTCCCGGCTGCCGCCGCGATTTCCCGGAAAGCCAAAAGGGGGCGGGGCGGGGCCGGCGGGAATCCCCTGGAATCCCAGCCTTGACCCGCCCACGCTTGGATCGGCGTCTCTGATTGGTCAGCGTGGAGGTGACATCATCGGTTGCCGGGCAGAGGGAGCCGGAGCAGGTTGTGAGCAGGAGGAGGCGGTGCCGGGAGGGGGCGGGGTCTGGGCGGGGTCTGGGCGGGGAGGGGGCGGGGAGAGGGTGGAGGAGGCGGGGCCAGAGCGGAACGGGCGGGGCTCGAAAGCGAAACCTCAACGGACCTTTCTGGGAGCTACTGGGGGGCTGAGCTGGGAGCACTGGTGTGGTCTGGTGAGTTCCCAAGCTGGACTGGAAACACTGATGTGGGCTGGGGAGCTGAGAGGGATGGACTGGGAGCACTAGTGTGGACTGGGGAGCAACCCAGTCTCCACTGGGAGCACTGGGGTGGACTGGCGAGCGCCCCGTCTGGACTGGGGAGCGCCCCGTCTGGACTGGGAGCACTGGTGTGGACTGCTGAGCTCAGGGGGCTAGACTGGTAGCACCGTAGTCTAGGCTGGGACCACTGGCGTGGACAGGGGAGCACCCCAGTCCTAACTGGTTTTAACTGGTGAGTTCACAGGCTGCTGATCCTTCCCCGAGGGCCACCCAGGGAGCACTGGTCTGCACTGGTCCCGCCATGGCGCTGCCGTCCGCAGCTCTCCTGCCCGGCCTTCTGCTGGTGGCCGACGCCGTGGCGCTGGTGCTGCTGGTGCCGCTGGTGCCGCTGCTGGCGCCGCTGGGCGTGGCGGGCGCGTGGCTCGAGGCCGCCCTGCGCCTGCCCGTCCTGGCCGCGGCCACGCGGCTGCTGCCCCCGCGCCGTCCCTGCGGAGCCACCGCGGCCGCCGTCACCGTCGCCGCCACCCCCGCGGCCTTCGGAACATTCCGGCACCTCCTGGGGCCGCCCGGGGCTGGCCCGGGGCTGTTGGCGGCCGCCGCGCCCGCCTGGCTCGGGGTCACCCACGCGGCCGCCGCAGTGGCCCTGCTGGCCTGGGCCACGCCCCCGGCCCCCGGCGGTGTCCCTGAGACCCTCGGCGACGTTCCCAAGGCTCGTGGCACCGTCTGGCGCGTTCTGCAGTTGACCTGGGAGGAGCAGAACGTCCTTGGAGCTGCCTTCCTCTGCCTCGTGCTGGCAGCCATTGGTGGGTGACGTGTGGTGAGAGGTGCTAACACCCCAAATTTAGGTTCTGCAGCCCCAAATTGAGAACCCCCCCCAATTTGGGAACTCCCCCCAAATTGGGTGCTGGCCCCTAAAAATTTTGTGCTGAGCCCCTAAATAGGTGATGACCACCCTAAAATTGAGTGGTGACCCCCCTAAATTGGGAGTTGACCCCTTCAGTTGGGTGCTGACCCTCCAAATTGGGTTCTGACCTTGCAAACTCGACTGTTGATCCCCCAAAATTGGGTGCTCACCCTCAAACATAGGATCTGATGCCCAAAAATGGATGTCGACCCCCAAGGCATTGGGCCCTGATTTCCCATTCTTAGGTTCTGACCCCTAAAATTGTGTGCTGAACCCCCAAAAATTGGTACTGACTGCCTAAACTGGGTCTCAAACCCCTAAATTTGGCACTAAAACCCCAAAATTGGGTCCTGATCTCTCTAAATTTTCTCCTGCCCAAATTGTGTCTTGCCTCCCCAAAATTAGATCCTGATTCCTCAGATTGGGTCCTGCCCCTCCCAAATCAGGGTCCCTCTGTGTCAGTGGTCACACCTATGGTGACATGGCCTTGGTGACACCCAGGGGAGACGTTGGGACCATACGTCACTGGGAAGGTGCTGGATGCCATCGGGAGTGGGGATGGACTCACCGCTGGAGCTGTCGGGATGGTGGTGGCTGCCGGAGCTGCCAGGTGGGTCACAGCATTCCCGGGGCCTGTCCCCATGTCCCCAGCATCCCTGATGTCACCATGTCTCCATGTCCCCCCAGTGTGCTGTTTTCCGGGTGCCGTGGGGGGCTCTTCACGCTGTTGGAAACGCGTCTCCATCAGAGCCTGACCCTCCGGCTCTTCTCTCACTTGGTGCGCCAAGACCTGGACTTCTTCCAGGGAACCCCGGCAGGTAGTGGGGCATGGCCCAGCCCCAGCCCACCTGTCCCATCCCATCCTAACTATCCTGTCACCCCAGTCCCCATCCCAGCATTCCATCCTGTCCCGACCATCCTACCCCCATCCCATCTTATCCCATCTGTCTGTTATGCCATCCCCATCCCCATCCCCATCCCCATCCCCATCCCAATCCCATCCCATCCCATCCCATCCCATCCCATCCCATCCCATCTTCCTGGCTTCGTTCTACCCTAATGTCCCATCCTGTCCCAATCCCACTTTCCCATTCTATCCACTGTCCCATCCCCATTATTTTCATTCCGATGGCTCTCTCCCATTGCATCTTCCCACCTGCATCTCACCATCGCCGTCATCCCATCCCACCATCTCCATTCCCACCATCGCCGTCATCCCATCCCACCATCTCCATTCCCACCATCCCATCTCCACTGTCCCATCCCACTTTACCCTGACCATCCCCATAGCCATTGCCATCATCCCATCCCCCTGGTCCCCATCACATCATTCCCATCCTGTCCCCATCCACCATGGTCCCAGTCTCTTTTCCTGCCCTGCAGCTGAGCTCGTGGCTCAGTTTTCCATGGAAGTGCCACGGGTGTGCATGGCAGCACCGAGTGGAGCCAACCTGCTGTTCCGAAGCCTGGGAATGGCGCTGGTGGTGGGGTCGTTCATGGTGGGGCTGGCACCGGGGCTGGCGCTGCTGGCGCTGCTGCAGCTGCCCCTTGAAATCGCCACCCACCGCATCCAGAGTGCCCGGGAACAGGTCAGGAATACAGGAGGGAAACAGTGGGAAGGAGACACAGAGATGGGATAAGTGGGTGGGAATGGTGGGAATGCTGGAGTTGGGATGGAGGCCAGGGGAATGGGATGGTGGGAATGCTGGCATGGGGATAGAACGGAATGGTGGAGATTGGAATGGTGTGGATGGGAAGAGAAGGATGGGATAAGGCGAGATGGTGGGGAAGAGACAGGATGGGATGGGATGGGATGGTGTGATAAAACAAGGACAGGGGTTGGGATGGGGTGGTTGGATGGGGACCAGGGAGATGGGAGTGGGGATGAGGACCAGAGGAATGGAATACTGAGAATGAGAATGGTGGGGATGGGAATGAGTGGGGATGGGAATGGTGGGATTAGGACTGAAAGGATGGATGGGAATGGTGGGGATGGGAGAGAGGGGCGTAGGATGGTGGGAATGCAATAGTGGGGATTCAGTGGGTGTGGTGGGATGGGAATGCTCGGGACGGATGGTGGGCCAGGAAGGTGACCTGGGAAAGTTGGAGATGCCCCAATGCTGCCACAGGCACTTCAGCGATCCATGCTGGAAGCATCCGCCCGGACAGCCTCGGGGGTGCAGGAATCTGTTGCCGCCATCGAGACAATCCGTATGTTTTCGGCGGAAGAGGAAGAGGAGGAGCAGCACAGATGGAACCTGGCTAAGGAGCTGAGGCTGAAGGAGCAGATGGAGCTGGAGCTGGCACTCTTCACCCTTGTCAAGAGGGTATGGGGGGACCGGGAATGGGAATGAGGACACCAGGGAATGGGGACACCAGGATCAGGGATGAGGACACTGGGAATGGGGATACTAGGAATGGCGACACTGGGACCAGGAATGGGAAACCAGCAGCTGAGATGGGGGCACTGAGAGCAGAATGGGGACACCAGGCATGGGGACACCAGAACAGGGACACTGGGATCAGGAATGGGCATGCCATTAGAAGCAGGATGGGGACACTGGGACAAAGGTTGGGAACATTGGAATCAGGAATGGGGACATCAAGATTGGGACGGGGACACCAGGAAGAGGAATAAAGACACCAGGAGCGGAATGGGGACACCAGGAGTGGGATGGGGGCACCAGTATCCCTGTTCCCACCCACAGATGCTCCAGCTGGCCATCCGGGTCCTGGTGCTCTTGCGGAGCCACCAGCAGCTCCGTGACGGATACATCACTCCTGGGGTCCTTGTCACCTTCCTGCTGTACCAGGACACAGTTGGCAGCCATATCGAGGTGATCCCATGGAATCCACATCTGTCCATCCATCCATGCTTTTGTCCATTCTGGTGCCACCCCCTTCGTTGTCCCTAGGTGCTGCTCTACGGCTTCAGTGAATTCCTGAACAAAGCGGCTGCCGGACAGAAGATCTGGGAATACCTGGATCGGAAACCCACAGGGGATGTTGGGGGGACGAGGGAGCCCCCTGAGCTTCAGGGCCACGTCACTTTTCAGAAGGTTTCCTTTGCATATCCTGGGAATCCAGAGCACCCTGTGCTGAAGGTGGGTCTGGGGGGAGGTGAGGTTTCCCAAGGGTGGGAATTCTGATGTCATTCCACAGGACACATTCTTTGAGGCAGATCCAGTGGAAGATTGGGCATTCCCAAGAGTGGGAATTCCAGCATCATCCTGTCCATCCCACAGGATGTGTACTTTGAGCACATCCCAGGGAGGGTGGGATTCCAGGGGGTGGAAATTCTGGCATCACCTGTCCCCATCCCACAGGATGTAACCTTTGAGGTGCGTTCCGGGGAGGTGACAGCGCTGGCGGGGCCCAATGGAAGCGGGAAGAGCACGGCTGTGGCACTGCTGGAGCGGCTGTGGGATCCTGGGAGTGGGAGGGTGCTGCTGGATGGGATCCCGCTGCCAGAATATGAACACCAGTACCTGCACCGGAAGGTAGGGACAGCAGGGACACTGAGAACAGTGGGAATGGAATGGGGACAGGGATGGGGACACTGAAATGGAATTGGGACCTGGGAAGCATGGGTGGGGCCATCAGGAGCAGGAATGGGGACACTGGGAAGAGGGATGGGGACACTGAAGTAGGATGGGCACAACAGGAAATGGGATGGGAACACTGGGAAGCGGGGTGGGGATGACAGAGATGGGGATGGGGAAAATGGGAAGTCAGGGATGGGGACACTGGGGACACAGATGGGGACAATGGGATCAGGGATGGAGACTATGGGGACACCAAGGTAGGATGGGGCTGTGGAAGGGATGGGGACACCAGGAGCCAAGACGGCATCACAGAGCTCAGGGCTGGGGCAGGTGGTGCTGGTGGAGCAGGATCCCGTCCTGTTTTCCGGAACGATCCGTGAGAACGTCGTGCTGGGGCTGGAGCACTGTGAAGAGTCAGAGCTGCAGGAGGCTGCCACTGCTGCCGGAGCCATGGACTTCATCCAGGGGCTGGAGCGGGGCTGGGACACCGGTGAGAGCCAGGGGGATCCCAGGATCCTCTGGCAAAGATGGGAGAGCATGGTGGGTGGCAGATGGTGGGGTGTGGGGGGATCCCTGAGGTCAGATCCCACTGATGCCGTGGGATTGCTCCCACAGTGGTGAGGGAGTGTGGGGGGTACGTGAAAATGGGGGGACCCCTCTCAGGCTGGGATCCCAGTGATCCCAGGATCCCCCCCAGAGGTGGAGGAGCACAGGGGGTGAGGAGAAGAGGGGGAACCCCGGGGCTGGATCCCACTGATCCCAAGGGATTGCTCCCGCAGAGGTGGGGGAGCATGGGGGGCAGCTGGCGGCAGGGGAGCGGCGCCGCGTAGCCCTGGCCCGGGCTCTGCTCCGGCGTCCGGCCGTCCTCATCCTCGACGAGGCACTGGATGATGGAGATGAGGGGGTGGTGAGTGGGGTGGGATGGAGGGGGTTGGTCGGGATAGGGGTGCAATTGGTGAAAATGGGGTGTGATGGTATGGCTGTGGAGAGGTGGGATGGCTGGAATGGGATGGTGGGATGGGGACTGGAGAGACGGGGTGGTGCGAATAAGGGATAATGGGGTGGAATGGGAATGATGTGATGAAGACAGGTATTGGATTGGGTGGCATGGGTCAACAAGGTGGGGAAATGGGACAGGATGGTAGGATGGGAATGGTGAGGATGGGATGGAGACCAGGGGTGTAGGATGGCAGGAAAGTAGAATGAAGGGATGAAAACAAAGAGATGTGATAGGGTGGGATGGGATGGAGTAGGAATGGAGGGGATGGGAATGCTGGGATGAGGACAGAGACATGGAATGCAATGGGAAGGGTTGGGGTGGTGGGAGTGGGGTGGGATGGAACAGTCAGGATGGGGATAGTGTGGACAGGATGGCACAATGGGCATGGGAGGTGGGAGATAGGATGATGGGGATAGGGTGGGACTGAGAGGAATGGGACAGTGGGGTGGGATTGGATGGTTGGGATTGGGTGGGACCAGGTGGGACTGGGTAGGACTGAGTTGGATGGGATGGGATGAGAGTTCTTCAGTCCCAGGCACAGCACTGGCTGCGCACTGGGCTGGCCCAGACTGTGCTGGTCGTGTCCCACCGGCCACGGGTGCTGGATGCGGCCGATCGCCTCGTGGTGCTGGAGCGCGGAGCCGTGGTGGAGACAGGAACGCCAGCAGAGCTGCAGGAATGCTGTGGGGCCTACAGCCGCCTCCTCCTTGGCGGAGGCCCCCAGGATGGGCAGTGAGAAGGGGGCTGCGTCCAGCCGGTAATAAAGGGGAATCGGCCCCAGTGTCCCCATTCCTGGTGTTTGTGTCCCCATCCAGCTCCTGGTGTCCCCAGTCACAATGTCCTGTGAATCCCTTATCCCCATGTCCTCTGGATCCCAACTCCCTGTGTCGCCTTGGTCCCTGTGTCCCCACCATGTCCCCTAGGTCCCCACATTCCCTGGATCTCCATTCCTCATGTCCCCTGTATCCATCCCTGTATCCCACACGTGCAGATTACCTCTATCCAAGCCCCACCATGTCCCCGTGATCCTTGGTCCCCATGTCCCCCATGTCTGCTCCTGGACACGGGACACCGAGTGGGAAATAAATCCCAAAGGATGGGTCTGGGTGTGTGTGTCTGTTATGATCCAGTTTAAACCCAGAAGAGCAAAGAAAATTAAGTCTCCATGTATAAAGCAGAAAAAACTTTGAAGGTTCAAAATATACCCAAAAATGAGATTAAAACCAAACGGGATTAGATGTTGGTGCCAAAAAATTGGTATGTTTTATTTAGTAGTAAAAGAGGCAAACTGAAAGTAAGAAAGAAAGACAAAAAGAAAGAAAAAAGAAAAAGAAAAAAATTGAAAGAAATAGAAGTGTGCATGGGCACTAGGGGGACAGGGAGAGAGTGACAGGGGTTAGGTAGAAGCATATCACCCATCCAAGGGTCCCAGCTTTGTCTCGTTGCTCCCCTCCATCTGGTCTGCTGGTGGTGAGGGTCCATGCCATGCCACCGCACACCAAAGAGTGCAGAATCCCGTGGACTAATACACACTTTGGGCAGGTGGGAACGCCCACGTGCCTCCCTTGCAGGGGCTAGCTTGACACACTGTCCCTTGCAACACTGAGGGTGTGTTGCATCATCTCTGGTGCAGGGTCTGGGGGGGGCCTTTGATGGGCCATATCACCCCCTCTGTCCTTCATGTGGATGCAGCTTCTCCCTGGGTGAGGACCCCTCAGCTGGGTTCCTTTGCACAGTGGAGGATGGGCAGTCACTGCACCTCTGACCAGAGCCTTTTCCAACACACATCCAGAGCCTCTCTCCCTGCCACCCTTTGGTGCAAGGGTCTGTGTGAGCCGGGCAGTTGATAGCCCTGGGACTGTGGCCTCCACCCCAAAGGTGCTAAGCTTGATCCCTCTGCATTTATTCTTCTCCCCCAGCCCAGACCTGAGTCGATTTTATCTTACCTTCATCAGTGAGCAGTGTGTAGGGCCTCTCAGAGCCTTATTCAGGGTGTGGTAGTCTCTTCTCTGCAGCTTTTGTAATACAGTTTTGAAAGTCTTCATTAAAATGTTTAAGCCATAAACTATATTTCAGTTTCTGACAGTGTCATATCTTCATCCCACTCCTGCTGTCCCCACTCCGAGTTCCTGGTGTCCCCAGTCCTCTCCCAGTGTCCCCCTCCCTATCCCCAGCGTCTTCATCCCAGTCCCCCATGTCCCCTTTTCTGTTCCTGGTTCTCAGAAAGGAACTGCTGGGCACTGCAGGAGGGAACCGGGATTTATTGCCCCAAACGAGGGTATTTTCACACCAGAATTAAAACATTTGGAATAATTGTGATTCTTGTGTTTAAAACATGGGAAAACAGGAAGTCAAGCTGTTGGGAAGAGCTGCTGCGTGGTGGGTGGGTGTTGCAGTGGGGATCCTGCAACACGCATATATCAAACCAGGAGTCCCGTGGAAAGGAAATATATACGGACAGACAGATTCTTGCTAGATGTTTCAGAGATGTTTATTTCTCCAGCCGCATGGCCGGAGCTCTGCCCAGGAACTGTTCCAGTCACGGGACCAAGGGTCCTTCTGCCCGCGCAGGGAACACAAACCAACCAATGGGAACGAGGCTGAGCAGGGGCAGGGAAACCCCGTGTCTGTGCCCTCAGGGCCCCTCTCCCAGGGCTACACGGCGGGGGAGGGACCCCAACACCTCACCCGTTTTATTTTAATAAAAGGAGAATGAAAACAACTGGATAAACATAACAAGAACAGTTTCAAAACAAAACAAGCCACCCTCCTGAGCCTTTAAATGTCCAATCAGATTCTGTGGAACATCTTAGGGCTGACAGAAGGGAGACAGAACTCTGTGAGCATGCTTTGTGGGGAAACTGAGGCAGGAGAGGGTTTAACTTCTTCCCTCCCCCTTTTCATCCCCCACTCAGCATTGGAAAGGGATTTTTGGGGAAACAATTGGCAAAAGCATGGTTTTGTGAGGGAAACCATGGTTGAAAAAATGGATTGGGAATACACTGGGGGTAATAGGACATAGGGTAAAAGGGAAAGGTGGGATTAGGAAAGGGAGACTGTAGGGAGGGCTTACAAGGGAGATATTGTCTAACATGACTACGGTTTTTAGCATATATACTGCCTTTCACAGAAACACCATCAGGCCCAGTGACCTGCGATGCTTGTAACCCTTTTCTCCCTTGTGTAATTTTGAATTGCACCACCTCTCCATCTCCTAAGCTTGGGATGCATTTTTCAGGGTTATTCTTTTTAATAGCAGTTCTATGCACGAATATGTCTTGCTGGTTGTCACACCTTGTTATAAAACCATAATTTTGCTTAACATTATACCATTTTACTATCCCTAAGATCTTAGTTACTATGATCTTTTCCTTTTTCCGAGTGGCTGCTGTTTTCTGTCTCGCTGTGTCTTTGCTCTCTCTTTCGGTCGCTCCCGTGTTGGAATTGTCGGGGCTGCTCGTGCCTGCGCGCTCTTCCCGGGGTCGCGTTCGGGGCTGCGCGGGCCAGGCCGGGCCGCGCCGCTCAGTTCTCCGTGCGTCGCCTCCTCTGGTCGCAGCTTCGCTGCTGCTGCCAGGCGCTGCACCCACATCTCGGCCGGGCCCCCGAGCGACGACCCCCCCGCGCTCCGCTCCAGCGCGCGTCTCGGCTGGGCGCGGCTCCGCTCCACCGGCACCGCCGCCAGCCGCCGCCCGCGCGCCGCCCCTCTCGGCCGGGCGTTCACGGGACTCGCTCCACCACGCGCTGTGCGGGGCCGTGCGGGCACCGCCGGGTCCCGCCGCTCCCGCCGTGCCTCGTTCCGCTGCCGACACTGCGGCTCGCGTGGGTCCGCCCGCGCGCGGGAACTGCCTCGCTGCTGCTCGCAGAGCGCTCGGTGCATGTGGCCTGGGCCGCACGGTCCCTGAGCCAGGCTTCCCTTCGCCAGGACACAGCTGACACTGCTCAACAGTCTCGGTAACTAAATAATATTCACGAAAATATTCTTCCATCGGCATATATTTCGACTCCAATATTAACTGTGTCCAAACGGTTTTCCAAAAGCCCTTGGTAAGAATTAAATCCCAAGAAACATAGAAAAAGTTCTTAAACAACCATGCCAGGAAGTGTTTCAGTTCTTTTTGAGCTTGAATCAAGCTAAAATTTACAAACTGTTGTTCAAGAATCTTTTTAAGTTTAAGATAAATGTCCATATGCGGCTCTGAGAGCCAAGAGTCTTCCCACGGTTCCTCCATAGTTTAGATATGGAATAGCAAAACAAAACCAAGAAGAGGAATCCAAAGTTTCCAGGGTTTACTCACACAAATCAGTCGCTTAGGGATCAGGGATCGTTCTGCTCACAAATCTCCACCATTTGTTGCAGTGGGGATACTGCAGGAGTCCCGGACAGACAGATTCTTGCTAGCTGTTTCAGAGATGTTTATTTCTCCAGCCGCATGGCCGGAGCTCTGCCGAGGAACTGTCCCAGTCACGGGACCAAGGGTCCTTCTGCCCGCGCAGGGAACACAAACCAACCCATGGGAACGAGGCTGAGCAGGGGCAGGGAAACCCCGTGTCTGTGCCCTCAGGGCCCCTCTCCCAGGGCTCCATGGCAGGGAGAGGAGACCCCAACAGGTGGGAGCAGCAGGATGAGCTCTGCCAGCAATTTGTGGCTTTCTGCAGCGAGAGGAAAGGGGTTGGATCTGGCAGCATGGATCATTCAAGTGGTGATTCCTGCCGGCATGAGAGTGAGGGTTGGTGTCACCCTGTCCCTGTCCCCATCCTGCAGGCTGGATCTGGCGGAAGAGCCCATAGAGAGCAGGAACTACTCTGGAATCCCACCAGATCCTACTGTATCCATTCCGCCCCAATTGTGCTCCATCAATACCACCCAATCTGCTTTGGAATCCCCCCGATCCTGTTCTGGAATCCCACTTCGATGCCGCCCCATCCATCCCAACTGATCCTCCTCTTGAATCCAGCCCAGATACACTCTAGAATTCTGCTTGATCCCAATCTGGAATCATGCCCTGGTCTGGAATCCCACCCTATATTCCTTCTGGAATCCCACACAGATGCTGCTGTGTACCTGCAGTCAAGCAAGCAATTGGTTTCTCTGCCTGTTTCTGCAGAATGAGAAGATCCATGAGATTCCAGCATGGATCACACACTGGGATTCATCTGCATGGAGGGGATCCAGAGTTGGATCTGCCACTGGTACTCACTGGCCACTGCATTGTAGCCATTCCTCTCCCTTTTCCCTATGGAATTAAAGCGTGATCAGCAGGCACAGCACAGGATCCCCAGAATGCTGTTGGGCGGATCGGTGCTCATCCCCAACCAACATCCCACATGTTACCAAATTGGACCTTCCAGATGCTGAATCCAATGAGGATCATGACACAGCAATGACGGACACAGCGACCATCACCAAGATGAGATTCCAGCATGATTCCAGCTCTGGGAAGCGCAAGATGGTGAAAAGGGGAAGGGGAACCCCCACCCTGCTGCTTTGCATTCCCAAATTCCTCATTCCCAAATTCTCAATTAACAGATTCTGCATTCCCGGCCTTACCCCAGATGAACATCCCAGGCTCCAGCATTCTGGGATGCTCCACCTGGCACTGGTACTGCTCCCGCTCCCTTGGCAGTGCCTCCGTCCTGGCCCAGGTGTGGAAGGTGCCATTGCTGTTAGGAATGATTCCACCCCTCTCATTCTCCTGATCCTGGATTTCCTTTCCTCTTCATCCAGCTGATCCTGATGGTCCTGGGGCAGAATCCGTACATGTGGCAGGACAACACCAGGATCCCATGTTCCACTTTTCTGTACACATGGATGTCGGGGGTTCTGGGAATGGGATAATGGAGAAATCCATCCATCAAATTCTGATGGGAATGGGACAATGGTGAGATCCACCTATGGAATTTCAATGGGAATGGGATGGAGGTGAAATCCATTCACAGAATTCCCATAGGAATGGGATGAGTGTGAGATCCATCCATGGGATTCCCATGGAATTCCCGTGTTCCTGAATTCTGCCCTCCCAAATTCTACATTCCCCTGGGAATTCCACCCCCACATTTGCACCCCAGTACTAATGTACTGTACAGTACCAATATCCAATGTATTTCTAAAGTCATTCCACATAGATGTGCTCTAGCTAATTCATGCTGTTGTCAGCCACAACCCCTTCAGATTCCCAGCACCCCCAGGTGATCCAGGCAGCACCGTCAGCCACCACCAAACTCCTGGATCCCAGCTTGAAGATGAAAACCCACCCATCATGGCCTTCCCCACGGATTCCATGGATGTTCCCATTGAACAGGAGGTTGCAGCTGCAAACCTGCTGCAATTGCACTGCACTGTGTGGAGACCTGGAGGGGTGGATCAGACCCATGGAGACCCACGGAGTTGCATCCCAGCCCCAGGGAGCCCCATCCCAGCCCTATGGAGCTCCAGAGTCTGATGGAGACCCACAGATCGCATCCCAGCCTCACAGATTCCGCCAGACCCTTGCTCCACCCTCCCACCCCCACTGTGGTTATCTCAGGCCCACAGCATCTCCAGGTTGCCGGCAGCCACACACTGGTTCCCCTTGGCAATCCAGGTCTGGGTGTCCCAATATTCCATCATCCACGGCACCTTTGGCTCCATCCATGCCCTGCTCACTCAAAAGGGTTCCTGTCCATGTACCCCATGGCCACGTACGGGGAAACCCCAGGCTGGGCTCTGACACTGGACAGGAATCACAGGGTGTGGAGAACTGGGGGGACACAAAGGTTGGGGGTTCCCAGGGGGCCTCATGGATCAAGGAAAGGGAAACGGTGTAATAAATAACAGAGAATAGAAATTCTCAGTTCCCCTGAAGTTGCTGGATAGAACTTCAAGACTAACTGGCAAAAAAGATAAAAGGATGTAAAGGTGTGCACCACAGGATGATAAATGTGTCTGGAACCAGTGAAGAAACAGATAAAAGACTACAGTGGGGTTTTTGGCAAGTTACATAACAAGAAGCAACAATGCATGCCCAAGGAAAAAGTTCCAGGAAAGGTCACCTTTAATATCAAAGCATTTAGTGAATATGACCACCAGAGACTCCTTTAGATGACCCTCCAGGACCATAAAACAACTTCCAGTAGGAGGCAGATGCATGCAAATGAGTTCTAGGAAAGTGATGTTTCTGTATTAGCTAGGAGATACATTGTACTGAATACGTATGATTATGATGCATAAATATCTGGTTGTAAAGTCTCACCTCAAACACTGAATAAGGAGATATCCTCCATGTGTCCTGCACAGACAATGCCTGCTCTCTAATGCTTCAGATTGTGTTAGAAAGTTTATTTTCCAGCAGATTTCAGTATCAGGGAAAGCTGGGAAAGCCAGGAAGGGGATGTGGGGATCCCAGGGTCAAGGAAAGGTGGGTGCAGGGGCTCCCAGTGTCAAGGAAATGGGGAGAGCAGGGATAACTGGAAGGTAGGTCCAGAGGGTCCCTGGTATTGAGGAAAGAGGGGGTATGGGGGATGAGAAAGGCAGGAATGGGGGTCGAGGGGCTCCCAAGGTGAAGGAAAAAGGGGAATATGGGGTCTGTGAGCGGCGGGGTGGCCGGGAAAGGGGATGCAGGGTGTTACTGGTACAAAATAAGGGGGTGCAGGCGCCTTCCGGTGTTGAGGAGTGGCCAGAGGGGTCCGGGTACCGGGAAAGCGAGCTCAGGGGGGTCCCAGTGTCCGGGAATGGCAGCTCAGGGGGTCCCTATACCGGGGGTCCCACTCACCCCCCGCCACCCCCCCCCAGGAGCGCCCCCAGACCCAGCGCTGCCGCCCCGGCCCCGCCCCCAGGGCGCCTCGGGCCGCGATTGACAGCCCTGCTGGCCAATGGAAGGCCGCGCCTGCAGTGACGTCACGGCGGCTCGGGCGGGGCGTGAGCGGCACCGGGAGCGCGGCGGGGCGAGGGCTGCGGGTCGCCAAAAAATCACCGGCCAGAGCATCGCTGAAAAGCAGATTTAATGTAAGCGACAAGATGACAAGGCTCGTTGGCAAGGTTCGCAGTACTGCTACAGACAGTTAAGGGAGACCGAGGGGAAAAGAAAGAAAACAACAACAAAATCCAGTCAATCAAAACAGAAATTAACTGTCCGTATGTGTGTGTGTGTGTGTTTAGGTGCGTGTGACAAAAGATAGAAAGGGCAAGGATAAAAAGGAATATGGCCTAAAAGCTTGACAGCTCTCAAATTGAACAGTACTTATACCTTAACAATTTGATGTCAAGTTGTATTCCTTTATTAAATTGTTAACATATAACTTAAAATAAACTTACATACAGGCCTAACTTAGTTAGATATCTAAGGTACTTTAACACCTAAGACAGCATAATTTCTCCCAGATTTGCTATGGCATGTGCACACAAGAAAGCACACAGATACAAAGAGTCAGTGCAAGGTACCTGTGAAAAATTCCCCTCCAAGGCACTGAAATACTCCCTGCAGATGCCTTGGCATCTTCTCACCAAAGGGAAAAGGCTGAGGCCTCCAGGAGTGGGGGCGTCGGCAGCCCAGGAGCCGTCGTCCTTCAGGGATCCCCCGAGTGCAGCCAACGGGAGAGTTCCTGGCTCACAGGGGCCCCACTCACAGGGACTTTGCTGCTCACTGCTGCTGCGGCCCAGCACAGCTCCAGGGGGCTCCTTTGGCACCCTGGGGTGGCCTTTAGTCACAACAAGGTTTCATCCTGGCCCCACTTGCGATCAGCAGCTTTCATTCAAAGTGTGAGAACAAGGATGTTGTCTAATTAAGGCAAGAAAAATAGTTACCAAGGGTGTTCATGAAGCAATCAGGAGCTCCCTACACAGCGGCACTGCCTGGAAGTTCAAGAGGAGCTTGGCCCGGGTGAGGTTCATCAAGGCTGAGGCCTAACGAGCATTTCTCAGATCATGGTGCAGCCTGGAAAAGGCAGGGGGCAAATGCACCACCACAGGGAATCCCTGGGGATTTACCTGGATCCCCCTGGGAAACTCCTGGGGAATGCATGGGACCCCCCTGGATCTTCCTGGGACTCTTCCCATGACCCCCAGTTACAGTGTACCACAGTCCTTGTGCCTTGCATTTCCAGTGCCCCCTTTCTCAGTGTCTCCCATACTGCTATTCCCCATTCCTGATGTCTCTCTTTCCCAGCGTTCTCCATTCCCAGAGTTCCCCATTCTCGGTGTTCCCCATTCCTGGTGAGCCCTGTTACCAATGTCCCTCATTCCTGGTGTCCCCCTGCTTGCGGTGGTCTTGCATCCTAGTGTCCCCAGTTCTAGGTGTCCACTTGGGGTTTGACACTGGCCCGACGCCAGGCACCCACAAGAGCCACTCGCTCACCCTCCCCTGCCACAGCTGGGCAGAGGAGAGACGGAAAAAAAGAGAACAAAGGCTTCATGAGTTGAGATAAGCACCGGGAGAAAACACTTCAAGGGCAAAACAGTCTTAACTTAAAAGTTACAAAGTGAATTTATTGCTAACAGAAATATCCTTCAGAGGAGGATAATGAGAAATAAAATACGCCCTTAAAAACACCTTTTCCCCCCCAGCCCCTCCCTCCTTCCCACCGACAGCGCAGGTCACGATCGTGTCAGTTGTGCTCATCTCATGGTCACCTCATGGTCACAGTTATGGACATATCATGGTCATCTCTTGGTCACAGTAATCTCAAGATCTCATGTCAGTCAACTGATTGACATCTCTGTTGATTTCCACTGCTGAGGCACCACAACACAAGCCCATGGCTGGTCCCTGATGCGGGTGGAGCAGATGCCAAGGGTTGGTGCCATGTGTTCCAGCAGATGAACATTGGCTGGAGTTGGTCTGCAAGGATCTCGACATTGTGTTGTGATCCCATTATTAAAAGTTTTAGAGAGATGCCTCTCTCTGAATTAAGGTCCAAAGAAGACCATGTGACAAAGCTAATAGTATGGATTTTATTTAACAGAAAATGAGAGAGAAGGAGAAAGAGAAAGAAATAGAAAAAGAGGTGGGTGGAAAGAAAGAGAGTGACAGAAAAAAATATCACCACTCTGTGGATCCCAACAGCATCCCATTGGGCCTGTTACAAATGAGACAGGAGAGCTTAGACAAGTCTCTGCCTTTGCCCAGGTTTCTGGCAGTAGGCACCAGCTTTATTGAGGCAGCCAGCACCACAGAACCCACTCTCGCTCACAAGTTCTTAAAAATGACCGATCAGGCCTATTACAACTTGAATTATTTATTGAATAGACAAAAGGAAAAAACCAGACATGAGACTTTGACAGGCTTACTTACTACACAGGATAAACAAAAGAAACACTACTGGTAGGTTTATAAGACAGTGCATGATAATAAAGGTACCTATGTTACAGCTAGTGAAGAAATAGTATAGATTAGGAGCCAATGTCACTTACCAACAAATGACAGTGGGGTGCAGAAGTCTCTTTCCTCTCAATCCCCAGGGGAAGTAACTCGATACTGACATCTCCGCGTTGAGGAGAACTCTACACACACTCAGAGTGTATAAGAGATTTCTGATTTTATGAAAATTGCAGTGCTCTTGTACAAGGCCTTAAAAACTGTCCTGTGTGTGTGGCTTTCTCAGAGTGAGGGGTTTTACAACTGAGCCGTTTTGTGTAACAGAGGATGGGTGTTCACTGCCTCTGACCAGAGGTTACATCGCACCCCCAAAATTCTCCACCTCCCCTCTTGGCTGGGGGGGTGTGTACAAGCCTGGCCTCAGTAGATAAGCCTGTGAGCTATGGCTGCCCCACCCCAAATGCAACCAGAGCTGATTTTCAGGACAGTTGCTGGGTTTGGCTTTCTGGGGGATGCTTTCTTCTCCCTCAGCCTTGTTTACTTCTCTCTAGGCCTGAGATAATTGAACAAGAGTGTCACCTTTCTGTTATCTCAGGTTCCCTTAGGCGGTGTAACTCACAGTCCGAAGTTCCCCTGAGGAGGCATCCTCAGGGAGGGGTGGGCTTCGGTGGTCGCAGCATCTTCATAGAGTTTTGCCATAATGGGCAAAAACTCCTTCAGAGCAAAGTTTAAGCCATTAAGCACAATGTTTCAGTCTCTGACACACCAACACCATGAAGTATCTCGAGGCTTGTCCCTGATCCCAACAGGACAGGTGGGAACAAGTCGCCTGGAGAGGTTGTGGCTGCGCCATCCTTGGAGCTGCTCCGGGCCAGGTGGGGCGGAGTTTGGAACAAGCCCGGGACGTGCCCGCACTCGGCCCCCGCCGCAGCCGCCACGGCCGGGACAGCGCGGCAGAGCCCGGCCTGGGCGCCCCCCACCTCCCCCCTGCCCACGCTCCCCTCCCGGGGGCCGCCGGGGGCGAGGGGGGCGCAGGTGGGATCCAGGTGGGCACTGAGGGAGCTGAGGGTTCTCCTGGCAACTGATGAGTCAGCGTGCCCTGGTTGACTGAGGATTTTTGGGGGTTATTTCAGGCCCGCCTGGTTGCTGGGCTTCAGGGACGCGCGCCCTGATCGGCTGACGCCTGTCGGGGGCTGTAGCCGCGGGTACGGGGCGTCCTGGGTGGATCGTGGGCTGCTGGGTCTGGGGGCACGGCGGGGGTGGACCTGCTCAGACCCATCAAGACTCAGATAACAGAAAGATTTCAACCCCCTCCACAGCCCCCTCCAACACCCTCACAGCCCGCCCAGGATCACCCCAACCCCCTCAAAACCTCCCAGTCACCCCGTTCTGCCCCGCCCGTGTCACCAGGGGTGCAGAGGAACCGATGACACAGAGTTGGGGGTGCCAGGACCTCTACAACTCCTTTACTGCTGCTCCAAAGCGCCCCCAAAATTCGGGGAGCCAGATCCCTGGGCTGGGGGTGTGCAGGAGGTTCAGAGGGCACTGATGGGGTGCAGCGGGGCTGGGGTGGGGGTCACTGGGACACAGCGGGAGTGGGGATGGGGCGCTCTGGTCTGGCCCAGAGCAGAGAGTGAGGGGCTGAGGTTGCAGCAGGAGCACAGGAGCCCTATGGGGAGAAAAAAGGGGGTGACAGTGGGATGCGGGGGTCCCATCCCCGGGGAGGGCGCACATCCAACATGGCCGTGGCCCCTCTGGCAGCAGTGGGGGGACCTCACCTCGCGCAGGGCAGAGGGGCCACGGCCATCACCTGCAGCCTGGTGAACATGGTGCCCTCAAACAGAGAGCCCCGTGAGGACCCCCACTCCAAATCCCCCCTCACCTTCTCCCGCAGGTAGAAGCTAAGCCCCAGCGCCAGGAAGAAATCCCCAACCCCTGCCAGCATCTTGCAATGTCCAGAGGTATCTCTGGGATGCAAGGGGGTCAGGATGGGGGTTCAGCACCTCCACAATCCCCCTCACAAACTCTCCAGGATCCCCCAAACCACCTCTCAGCCCACCCCAGGACCCTTAAAACCACCTCACAGCCCCATAAAAGCCTGTAAGACCCCTAAACTCTCTCCCAGTTACCCCCAAGACCCTCCAAACATTCTCTCAGCCTCCCCCTAAAACCCCCCCAAGCCATTCCACAGTCCTCCCAAAGGACTCTCCAAAGCCCCACATATGTCACCCAGAATAGCCCTAAACCTCATCCCAGCTCCTCCAAGATCATCTCAGGACCCTCCTCATAGACTAACAGCCCAATCCAGGACCTGCCAAACTCCCTCCCAGGTTCCCCCACACCCTCTCACAGCTTCTATCAGCACCCCTCAAATCCCCCACTGAGTGTCACAGCTTTCCCAGGACCACCCCAAGCACCCTCCATCCCGGGGGGAAAGTCAGTACGGGAAGGTCAGGGATCCTCCCTCTCTCTCTCCCCGGCACCGTGCCGGCTCAGAGGGTGCTCCAGGCTGACGTGCTCCACCTGGCAGGGGAAGGTGACCCCGCACCGGGAGAGGAGTTTCCAACAGTTCTCCCCCCACCCTCCCCGCTCACCCGAGAGCTCCTCACCCGCAGCCGGAAGGGCTCCCAGCACCACCAATACGGCCCCAACGCCAGGGCAGGTGTTGACACCCCAAAAGCAGCGGCGCTGTGACGCGGGAAGGTCCCCAAAGCGGCCCTGCCCCGCACGGCACTGGGAGCACCAGTCCGGAGCAGTGCGGAGCGCGGGCGGGCGGCATCAGCCGTGCCCGGGCAGGGCCGGGCCCCGCGGGGCTCCCGCCCGCACTCGGCCCCCGCCGGGACAGCGCGGGGGGGCCCGGCCTGGCCGCCCCCACCTCCCCCTCCCCAAATTCCGCTCCGGGGGGCGCTGGGGGCGGGGCGGGGCGGCTCAGGCGAGCCGCACTGGGAGATGCGGATCTGCCCGGCAACTGATGAGTCATAGCCGAGACGCGCTCTGATTGGCTGAGGGCTGCCGGGGGGTCTCTGAGGGCCCTGGGGTACTCGGGCCCGCGAGCCCACCCGGTAACTGATGACTCCTCCCGTGGCGCGCTCTGATTGGCTGAGCGCTGCTGGGCGGGGCCGCGGGGACCCCCCCCGGCTGCTCCTGGGGTGCCAGCACCTGCCCGGCGCTGGAGATGGGGGTGCTGCGGGGACCTGGGAGCCTCCTCGACTGCGGGTGAGGAGCTCTCGAGTGAGATGGGACCCCAAATTGAGAGGGGGAAGTGGGCTGTGGATTGGGGGAACGATGGGAAAGGGCTGGGAGAAGGGGGAAAAGAGGAAGCTGAGACCCCTAACAGAGCAGGAGGGGGAGTGGGACCTCCCAAACTGAGTTGGGAAGGGTGTGGGGATTGGGGGCATGATAGGAAAATTCTCAACACTAAACATCTCAGTTGTCCTCCCACATCTTCCAGTTACTCCCCAGCCCTCCCACTGAGCTACCACTTGCTCCCCATTTCACAGAATCATGGAATCGCTGAGACTGGAAAATCCCTCCAGGACCACCAAGTTCAACCAGATACCCACCCCTCCCTTGCCACCAAGTGCCACATCAAGTTGTTCCTTGAACACCTCCAAGGGATGGGGACACCTTCCTGGGCAGCCCCTTCCAATGTCTGACAACACTTTTCATGGAAAAATTCCTCCTGATGTCCAGCCTGAACTTCCCCTGGCACAGCTTGGGGCTGTTTCCTCTCCTCCTGTCCCTGTTCCCTGCGAGCAGAGCCCGACCCCC
>NW_024581491.1:30594-40133 GCF_017639235.1 Corvus kubaryi
GGCTGCCCCCTCCTGTCAGGGACTTGTGCAGAGCCACAGGGTCCCCCCTGAGCCTCCTTTGCTCCAGGCTGAGCCCCTTTCCAGCTCCCTCAGCCGCTCCTGGGGCTCCAGACCCTTCCCAGCTCCATTCCCAGTTCTGGGCACATGGAAAGCCTTGATCCCTGCTCAGTAAGTTTATTTTAAAGGTACTTTATATTTAAGGTACTATTTTTTGCTGAGGTGGCACAAAGAACTCAACAAAAATTCCCAGGAGTTTAAAAAACCAACTTTACTAGCAAACTTTAGAAGATCAGGAATTTGGCAACATTTAAAACCAACATTCAATCCAAATAATGCATTTCACAGAGCACTGACTGGGCAAACTCTACCCATCCAACCTCAATTATCCATGCTTCAAGAAGAGGAAATAGGGAGTAGAAAAGGAGAAGAAGAGAGAAAAAGGAAAAGAGAAAACCAAGATACAGCTACTGCCTTGGATCCAGCATGGGCTCAGCTGCTGTAAAATTCAAGGACAACAGGGACATACCCACAGGCTTCTGGGGCAAGGGGTTTTATCTGCTCTGGCCTCCTGTGGCCACCTCTCCCCCCAGGTGGGGCTTCTGGTCATCTGGTCACTCTGGGGGGTCGATTGGGGTCCAGGGCTGGCTGTGGGGCAGTGCTTATCCCTCACTCCAGCCCCTCCATGTCTTTTTCGGTAGAGAGGTTAATTAGACAGAAGTGAAGGACGGGTGCTTAAAGAGCCCTCGGTGCAGGGCCTCCCCAATTCATTAACCCTGGAGGGGTTAACCAGCTTCCGAGGGGGGTAACCCCACCTTGTTGGGGTTAATTAGCCCTGGGGGGGTTAATGAGCTGGGGACGTTAATTAGCCCAGTAGGGTATAATTTGTCCCAGGCGAGTTAATTGTGTCCCTACTGGGAGGGGGTGGGGCCTGCACTGCTACCTGTACACCCTGGGCCCCTTCCCCACTGCTGACCCCTTCCCCCCCAGAGGCCCACAAGAGAGGGCAGGAGGCTCCTCTCCCACGTCCAGGTCCCTTTTGGAGAGGCGGAGGGTCAGGGTGGTCGATCTGCCCCCTCCCCCACGCTTTTCTCAGGGCTTTCCAGTAAAAGCAGCGAAGAAAAACAGGCAGAGTCGTTATGGTGGGGGAGGGGCTTTAGAACGTTTTATTGGGGTGGGGGATGGGTTTGAAACCCCTTCGGAGGGGAGGGAAGGGGCCCAGAACCAGAACGCTTTCCAGGCTGGGAGAGGGAAGGGGCAGGTCAGGAGGGTGGGTCTCCCCCTTCGGGGGTTTCCCCACTTGGGGGGCTCCCCTCTCCCTCCCGCTGCCCTCCCCCTTCCTCCTCCTCTTCTCCCTCCCGCTCCCCCTCCTGCTCCATCCGCTCCCGGTAGTTCCTCCTGAAGAAGCCGCACTGTGGAAGAGGGGTGGGTAAGAATGGGGGAGGGACCCCAAGAGTGGGGTTCACCCCTCCCCCCATCGCAAAACTCCCCCCCACCTTGGCGAGGCCGAGGGAGATGAGGAGGAGGAGGAGGAGCCCCCCCACCCCTCCTCCCATGTAGACGGGGAGGGGATCGACTTCCCACAGCAGCTCCACCTTGGTCACTCCCTAAAACGAGCGGGCTTGGGGGAGGGGCTGTCCCAACTTCCAGGGCAGCCGCTCCCCACCCATTACCGGCACACGCCAGAGGTGGGGCGTGGCCTCCCCACACGGCCCCCTTCCCCCTGCCCATCCCAGAGCCCGCCCCCCGCCCCATTACCTGCGCTCGGAGGAGTTGGGGCGCGGCCGCCAGAAGGGGCAGGGGCAGCGTGAGCCAGAGGGCGGAGCAAAACTGGGAGTGGGCGGGTCCCTGCGGTGGGGGAGGGGTCAGAGGGGTGGGGCTCTGGGAGTGGGGGAAGGGCTACAGGAGGACGGACGGGTGGGGAGGGGTACCTGGCTGTGGGGGAGGGGCTGCAGGACAGCGCTGACCGTGATCCTTGCGGGGTTCGCCGGGGTCAAGAGGGTCGGGGGGCAGCGGAACAGCTGCAGGTGGGGCGTGGAGCAGGCCTGGGGGAGGGAGGGGTGGGGCCCTGAGTCAGAGCCCAGCCAGTGCCCCACAAGTGCCGGGCCGCCAGAGCACCTCCACTAGATCCCCCTGCCCCTGAGCATCCCCCCGCACCCTGCGATCAGAGTCCCCAGCCTCCCCCCTCACCTGGGCGATGCTCCTGTTCAGCTCCTGACCCACAGAGTCTCCCAGCTCCAGCTCCACAGCCACACAGGGGCTCCCTGGTTCCTATGGGGCAGTGGGTGAGTTTGGGGATAGGGGATCACTAGGGACAGGGGGGAGTGGGGGGATAGGGAGTCATTTGAGGGCAGGAGGTATTTTTGGGGCAGGAGGTCATTTAGGGGGTGGGGGGGGTCACAGGGGGCAGGGGGGAGAGTGGGGATCAGAAGGGAGTTTTGCCCCCTGTATTTGGGGGAAGGACTCCGGGGAGTGCTATTGGGCAGAGGTCCCCACTCACCACTCGCACTTGGGAGGCAGCCATGGCCACGCCGTGGGGCAGCACATGGGGCAGGAGGACAAAGGGTGTCACCTGTGGTTTGGGGCTGCCCTGGGGGGGTGGCCAGAGAAGCTCCACCTGTGGGGCAGAACTGGGGGTCAGGGCTGTGGGGGCAGCAGGATGGGGGGGAGTCACTTAGGGGGTTCACCTGATAGTGGTGCTGCACCGTCTTGTTGTGGGGCTGGGGAGGGGTGAAGTTTAAGTGGTGGGTGGAATCTTCTTGCCTGTGTGTGGGGCGGGGGGGATCAGTGGGGCCCGGCTGCCTGGGTCCCCCCTGAATCCATGGAGCAGGAATGTGTGGGGCTTACCAGGAGGCCACAAGGTCAAGGGCAAAGTGGACAGGGATGTCCCAGGAGTCCGTGTTGTCCCCGAGGGTGATGTTGGGCTCGTTATTGCTGTGGGGCAGGTGAGATCCACAGACATCACCTCCCTGCCCGACAGTGCCCCACAGACCCCTCCCCACCCCATGGACCCCACCTGCTCACAGTTGCGGTCAGCCCCAGGGATTGTCCCCATGAGGCATTTTGCTGAAGGTCAAAGGTCACCTCCACCAGCACCTGACACGGAGCAGAGTTGGGGTGTCTCGGGGGGCTGTCCCATAGCGACCCCTGCCCCCCAGCGCTGCCCCCCAGCTCTTACCTGCCAGCCAGAGCGGAGGACGGGGCAGCTGAGGTTGCAAGTGAGGCCCCACGGCTGCCCCTCGAAGCCCTGGGAGTCCCAGCAGTGGATGGGCATCGGCACCAGAGTCGAGGCCTGGGGGAGATATGGGGCTGGGATCTGAGGGGCCTGAACACCTGTGTCCTTCCCCATCCCGTATTTTGGGGTCCCACATACCTGGCTGGCTCGGGCCCGCCGGAAAGAGACCCCCAGGAGGTGGTTCACTTGTAGGGCCACCCCATAGGCATCTTCCCCCCTGTTCTTCACAATCAACAGAACCCCCAGTTCGGCACTAGGGACCCCCAAAACAGCTGCACCCCTTGGCACCACCTTGACCCCCAAGTCGGCTTCGCACACCTCGTCAGCCCCACAGTTCTGCTCAAAGGGGATCTATGGGGCAGGGAAGAAAGGGGACATGTTAATTTTGGGGGACCCCACCACCCTCCCATTGCATCCCACATCCCAGCCCCACTGTGGTGTTACCTCAGCCCAGGTGGGGGGGGCACTGCTGGGGTGCAGGATGTGCCCTGGTGGGTCCCTATGGGGCAAGGTGATGGTGACAGTGACACGGATTGGGGTGACGAAGTCCTCAAGGCAGGGCTGGAGCACAAGCGACAGAAGGTTGGAGGGCACCCCAGAAGTGGGGGACAGCACCCCCAGCCACACCCCAGAAGTGTCAGTCCCCCACCCCCAAGGGTATGTCCCACCCCCCAAGTGCTGGTTCCCCTCTGCCCCCCAAGTGTGGGTTCTGGCCCCTTCCCAAAGGTGGATCCCACCCCCTAAGTGTCGGTCCTACCCCCACCACAAAATTGGATCCCACCCCCCAAGTGTGGGTCCTGCCCCATGTGGGTCCCTACCAGCACCCTCAGCGCCTCCTGCTGGCAACTCTGCCCTGGCTGCATCTCCCCGGCCCAGCTCTGCTGCCCCTCCCCAAAATGCCCCCGACCTTGTGCCCGCTGGGGGTCAACGTCCGCCTGGAACGTCACCGGGGTCACCAGGTCACCTAGAGATCAAGAGCGAGGCAAAAGGTCAGCGGTTGCCGCAGCACTTCCTGGAGGCCCTCGCGTGCACCCCTCCCCGGACCTGGGGGGCGCAGGCAGAGGCGGAAGGTCACAGTGCTGGCGGTGACATTGGAACAGTCGACCCAGCGGGTCGGGATCACAGGGGGTTCAAAGGTCAGGTGGGGGGTGACCCTCAGCACTGGGCGGGACCTGCAAGGGAAAAGACGTGAGGGAGGGGATACATCAGGGGTGGCACTGGTTGTGTCACCACCTCCCTCTCCCCCCATGTCCCCCGGTGTCCCTCCCTCTGGACCCACCCCCAAGTTCTCATCCCCACTCCCATGTCCCCATCTCTGCCCCATCTACCCATGTCCCTGTTCCCACCCCATCTCCATGTCCCCATCTCCACCCCTAATGTACCCATCCCCATGTTCCTGTTCCCATCACCTTCCCTGTTTCCACCCCAATGTTCTCATCCTTGACTGTGTCCCCATCCCATCATCACCATCCATGTCCCCATGACTCCATCCCTTGTCTCCACCCCCATATTCCCATCTCCATAAAACCATCACCACCTGTGTCCCCACCCACAATGTCCCTTCCCGACTCCTTCTCCATACTCACATCCTCATCACTGTCTTTGTGTCCCCACCCATGTCCCCCTTTCCATCCCCATGTTCTTGTCCCCAAGCCTGGGCCCCCATCACTCTTCCCACAACTTCAACCTCATGTCCCCATCACCATCCCTGTCCCTACCCACATATCCCCATTTCCTCACCCTCACCCCTGTGTCCCCCATGACCCCCCATGTCACCTCATTACCACGACGTGTCCCTCCATCCCCACTGCCATATCTACCAGTCCATCCCCTGTGAGGTCCAGGCCACCAGCAACCGCCTGCCCGAAAAAACGCCCCAGGGCCACCACTTTCCCCTGCAACCTCTGGGGGGGAGGGGACACTTTTAGCCACCTGATGTCCCCTCCCCCGCAGGGGGCAGGTCTGCTCCCCCTCATTCCCCAGCTCCTACCTGTCGGGGGAAGGGCTTCACTCCCCCAGGGCACCCCGAAAAGATGTAGACAGCCCCACATTCCTCGTCCTCCAGGGGGGCTCCCACGGCCACCTCGGGCAGGTTGTCACCATCCAGGTCTCCCAGAGTGGCCAAGGATGCCCCAAAACGGCCCAAGGGGTGACCTGAGGCACCCCAAAGCTCCCCAGAGGGATGCAGGGCATCCTGGGGGAACAAGGACATTGTGGGAGTCAACCCCAGTCCCATGGACCTCAGATTGGACCTGGCCCCCACCTTTAGGTTACCCTGCATCACCCCTGTTCCACGGACCTTGGGTCAGGGTCACCATAGTCACCCTATGACCTTGAGTTTCGGTCATTCTGGTCACCCCATTGTCCCCAAGCTGGTGGCACCATGTTGACCCCATGCTTTTGGTTTGGGGTCACCCTGGCCACCTCATGACCCTGGTAACTCTGGGTTGGTGTCACCACTGGTCACTCCAGTCCCATGTCCCTAAGACTGGGGTGACCAGGGTGTCACCCTGGTCAGCCCCATCCCATGGTCCTTGGCTTGAGGCCACCATGGTCACCCAATATCCCTGGGTTGGCGTCCCCCTATAGCAACGTGCCCCCCCCCAAGTGTTCCCAGGGTTGGTGGTGGCCCCAGGGGCAGTGCCCTCCTTACCTCCTTCCACGTGTACACGTGCACCCGTCCTCCCCGCTGCCCATCATAGTGGCTGGGGGCCCCCACTAGCAATGCCACTGTCACCCCACCCTGGTCCAGCGTGCAGAGGGTTGCCCCAAAATAGGACCCCACCTGTGGGGAGACATCTGTGTCACTGGGTAGGCACATCCATGGGAACCTCCCCAAAGTAGGATCCCACCTGCAGGGTGACATGTGTTGCCTGGGAGAGGGTGGGGACACCCATGGGACCCCTCCCCCATGGCACAGAGGGTTGCCCTGAATTAGGACCTCACCTGTGCGAGGACATCTGTGTCACCTGGGGGAAGTGGGGACACTCAAGGAACCCTGTCCCCACCATACCTGCTCCCCAACGAGGGTCTGCAGCACTTGCCAGTCCCCAGTAGCTCTGGACACCTCGAAGAGGACCATCCCCCCCACGTGGAGGTGACGGGGTGCCCCTGCAGCCACCAGTACCCGGGCAGGGATGTGCAGCCCAACCACCGAGTAGCCTGGGGGAGGGGGGGTTACCAGGGTCACCAGGGTCAACCTGGTTCCCAAGGTGGGGGACACCTTGGCCACCCCATGTCCCTGGATTGGGGTCACCAGGGTCAAGGTGGTCACCAAGGTGTGCTGACCTGGTCACTCTGTGCTTTGGGATGGAGTCACCATGGTCACCCTGGGTTGGGGTCACCATGATGACCTGGTTCTCAAGCTGGGGTCACCTGAGTCTCCCCACAGCCCTGAGATGCCACCATAGTCAACCTGGTCCGTGGTTGGGTCCTGACCCACCACCATGATTCCACCCACATTGCCCCTCCCCCAGGATCTACCCCCCCACTAACTCCTCTGCCCCTCATCTATTATCCCTCCTCCATCCATGTAACCCCTCCCCCCTAATTAACACTTCTCACCTAGGTATCCCTCAGAACCGCTCTTGTTCAGGTGGGGGTTGGGCACGAAGGTCTCATTCTCTTGCAGCTCCAGCAGCCCCCCCCGCTCCGTTATCGGCCCCCACCGCCCCCGTCACCCGCCGGCCCTGGGGGGAGGGAGGACCACATGAGCACGAGGAACCCCCACCCCCACCCTGACACTCAACCTCCTCGCCCCCTTCCCACCTGGATGACATCAACACTGATCCCGCTGGAGCACATCTCCAGGTGAAAGCTGTGCAGCTGGGTGGTACCTGGGGGGGAGAGGCGAGAGAGGACTGGGAGTGTTGGAGATGGATGTGGGGGAGGTATTAATTAGGGTGAGGGAGGGGTTAATTGGGGTGGGGTGCATGCCCCAACTGGTTTTGGGTCCCCTCCATGTCACAGCTGTGTTACTGGGGGGGGGAGGCATTAATTTGGGGCGGAAGCAGGGTGGGGTGTCAGGTACCCTGAATGTTGGCTGGTTGGGGTGGGGGAGGGGTGGTGTTGGGGTACCCTCGATGTCATAGAGCCGCGCCTGCAGCTCCTGGAAGAGGCTCTGGAGCTGCTCGAAGCTCTTGAGCACCTGCACGAAGCTAGGCCCGGAGGCAAATTGCTGCAGGTACAGCTGCGTGTTGGGGGTGTTGAAGTTATTCCCCACCTGGCCGGGGGAGACACCGGGTGTTACTGGGACAGGGGGGCCATTGCACATTCCCTCCATCTGCCACGCCCTCAGGATGAGCAGCCATGGCCGCGCCCACCCAGGGCCGTGCCCACCATGATGACACCCACCCAAGAGCCATTCTGCCACACCCAAACCCTCAAATGGCCACGCCCATAACCCACACCCGCCTACACCCACCATTAGAACCCATTGCCACTCCCACCACCACTGGTCGTGCTCCCCGTGACCACCCCGTGACCAAGCCCGCCCCCCCCCCACACCTACTCACGGTAATGCCCACCCGTGACCACATCCGCACGACGGCCACGCCCGCACCACCACCAGCCCCACCATGACCGCGCCCGCCATGCCCTCTCTGCCCTGCCTGGTCCGCCACGACCACACCCTCATGGCCACGCCCACCCCGGCCACGCCCACCCCGATGACGTAGCGGTGGATGCCGCGCTCCTCGGCCGCGCGCACGCTGCTCTCCGTGTCGCTGTCGGTGGCGTCGCCGTCCGTGATCAGCACCAGCACCCGCCGCGCCGCCGGCCGCGCCCCCCGCCGCTCTGAGAACAGCGTCTGCCTGCACAGAGCGCCGTGGGTGCTGCACGTGGGGCTGGGGGGGCCACCGGCGGGCGCAGGGGGTCATTCTGGGAGCCCGGGGGGTAGCGGGGGTGAAGAGGGTGCAGCAGAGGAACAGTGGGGTGCTGGGTGCTGGTGGGGAGCAGCTCAGGGTCAACAGTGGGGCACATGTGGGTGCTGGAGGGTGGCAGTGGGGTGCAGGGGGCACAAGGGTGGTTCCGGGGGGCAGAGTGGGGTGCTATGAGTGTGGTGCCCTGCTGTGGGGTGGCAGTGGGGCACAGGGGTGGCATTAGGAGGGCACTAGGGTGGCAGTAGGGTGGCAGGGGATTCAGTGGGGCAGCTGGGGTGCTGGAGGGTGGTGAGCAGGAGCAGAGGATGGTGTGGGGCAGCAGTGGGGCATAAGGGGTGGCTGTGGGGCAGCTGAGGGGCAGCTATGGGGTGCAGTGGGGCAGGCCGTGTCTCACACAACGAAGGCGATGGCAGCAAAGGTGTCAGTGAGGCCCCCACGCTGTCTCAGCCCCCGCAGCAGCTCCCGAGGCCGCGGCTTGGCCACAAATTCCTCCAGCGTGAACACAGTCTGCACCCCATCCGAGAACTGCACTGCCCCGAACTGCCCACGTGGAGCACTGTCAGCGCCCACCCTGCCGGAGCCGTGGGCCCAGAGCCCCCGATAGCCTCCTACTGCCCCTGAACCCCTATAGTGTTCCCTATAGCCCCCCACGGTCCCCATTCCCCCATAATGTTCCCTATAGCCCCTAGCCCCCTATAGTGCCCCCATGGCCCCCATCCCCCACAGTGTTCCCTATAGCCCTCATCTCCCATAGTGCCCCTACAGCCCCTGTACTCCCCCCACTTCCCCCTCTGTAACACCCCCAGAACTCCCACCCCCCTGCACCCCCCACAGCCCTCCCGGGCGTACATGGACGGAGGTGTTCTCTAGCTTCTCCATCACGTCCACCATGAAGTCCCGGATGGCCCCAAACTGGGAGGGGCTCATGCTGCTGGAGCCGTCGAACAGGAACACCAGGTCCACCGGGGCCCGCTGGCAGCCTGGGGTCATGGGGGGGTCACTGGGGGTGTCACCACTGGGGGGGGGGGAGGGCCACGGGGAATGGCTCAGTGGCCCCAGCAGTCAGCCAGGGCCATCCTGTGTCCATGATGGCCTCCATGGGTCAACCATGGTCTCTATGTGTCAATCCTGGGTCAGCCATGGGTCAAGCCCCAAGGTCAATCATCATGGCCACCATGGGTCAGCCATGGGTTCACCACACTCTCCATGGGTTGGGGGCCATCTCTGGGGTGGCCCCTCACCTTGACGTCCGGGCATCAGCTCCTGCCGCAGTCTCAGCTGAGGGTCGAGCAGGAGGCAGACCCCGCTCACGTACATGTTGCGGTCGCAGACGTGGGTGAAGCCCGGGCCACAGGCCTGGGGAGCGGCGAGAAAGGAGCAGAGGGTGGGGCTGAGAGGGGAAGGGGCGGGGTGGGGCTGAGGGTGGG